>NC_081414.1:496311225-496614663 GCF_030272615.1 Cryptomeria japonica
TAAGGGAAACCTGGGGTCGGTTGGGTGTGGGGGACTGATTAGAGTTGAGAATGACAAATATCTTCTGGCAGTGGCACTCCCCATGTGTAGCCAGACCAACCACCATATGAAAGCCATGGGTGCCTATCAAATGTTGGAAATTGCCAGGCATCTTAAATGCATAATAGTATGGATTTAAGGTGATTCTAACAATATAATCAAATGTCTAAAAGGGGAGAATAAAGCTTCATGGAACATTGAAAATCTTATAAATTCCTCAATTAAGATTATTCAGACCTTTGAGAGAAGCTTCATCTCACATGCCCATAGGGAAATTAATATCGTGGCTGATTGTCTTGCTAATTTGGGGGTGAAATATAGATCTAAAAGAACATGGTACAGGGAGGACAACCTAGCGGGAGATGTTAAATCCCTCCTTTCATATGACCGAACACATGGTGAAATTAGAAATTTGCTCACTTTTTTTTATGTTGTAATTCATTGATTACATGATCATTATTGCAAATGGAAATTGTCAAAAAGCCTTAGATATTAGTGATTTCATTATTGTTTCGCACTCTTTCTGGGTTATTCCTAGCTTTATTGGGTTTGTTGGCTCTTTAGAGAGTTATCTAGTTTTTAACCTATTTTGGGCTCATTTTTATATGTCCTGCAAGATGGGTGGGAATAGACGAAGGTTGGAACCTTTGATATGTGAGAGTTGGAAAAATAATGCTACCATTTGGTATTGGCTACAGAAAGGAGGGGTGATGCCTTTCCTCAAGAGGCTTCATCGAAATGACCAAAGAGTTGCAAAGATTTTTGTGAAGGAGTGGGAAAATGGGAAGCTCAATCATTTTGGTAAGGTGGTTGTGGTGGATGAGAGCCTTGTTGCAGAGGTCATTGGTCTATCTATGGAGGGCATCAAGTTTTACAGGGATAGGAATCTCTTGAATGGTGTCGTGAAGAATTTGTTAGGATAACCGATGGACAACTAAGAGGGGGGGGGGGTGATTCAGTTGTCAACAGATTATATTATTCAAACCACTTTATAATCTTTAACCGAAGCACATAAACATTGAATACTAGAATAGAAAAAATAGATACCGGTAAGAAATAAAACTTAAGAATGAAACATAGAATTAACACAATGCAACCATACCACATAACACCATGATTTGTACGTGGAAAACCTGGTAAAGGGAAAAACCACGGTGGGAAGCCTACCCACAGTCAAATGATACTTTTGCAGAAAGTATGTGATACAATAAGGGGTCTGCACATGTAGGAAGGCACACTGCCTAGAGCATACTGCTCATTACAAAGGAGTCTCACTGACTACAGAGAGGTTACAACCACCTCAATATAATTGGACAACAATCCAAAAGAATGAACTGCTAGAGATAACATTTATCATGCCTGATTATAGTCTTGGTTAAGCTCAATACTAGAGGCCTTTGACCTCTTACTTAAATCCAATTCGATCACCTATGATCGATCAAATCTCCTTCGTATATGATATTTCATTCCACGACCATGAACATTGCCACCACAATCTACAATGAGATCTTACATCATTTTATACAAACCCTAAGGCCTAAACCAATTAGGTTGACCACCTAAAAGATATTACAATAAGATCATTACATACATCCATATTACAGTGATATGCCATGTTGGCTTAAGACCAAAACAACATTAACCAATCCATAAAACATCTCGGTAACATGTAGAGAACATGTTAACAAGATACCGGTCCATAACCTAGATAGGTACTAGACCTAAATAGATTCTCCATGCCAGAGCGATGTCATCAATCAGTCGAGGCACGATCAAGGATCACCTTCTGCATCCTGAATTCCATATAGAAGCTGCACCAACACCACTTATGCATCCTATCAAAGGTTCTCAATAAAAGCTCTACCGGTAAAACCTTAAACCCTTACCGGTAACACCAGTTCTTCTACTGGTAACCAAAACCTGTCTACCAGTAACCAACCATAACAACTAGTGTTGACATCAATGACAAAACATCAATGCAACACATAATCAATTCCTCCATATTGCCAACAATCTCCCCCTTTGGCATTGATGGCAACACTAAATGTGAAAAAAAAAAACATCTAAGTCCCAAGAAGTACCAAAAAATTTCATAGAAGATATAACAATGAAAAGCTGAAAAATCCCAACAACTCCCCCTGAGGAGTGCAGTCCAATCTGAAACTGATCTGAATTTTTCACATATAACTCTCCCCCTTTGACATCAATGCCAAAGATATGACATAGATATCGAAATTCTATGAATCTCAAAGCTGACTACTCCCCCTAAGTAGTAGCACCACTACATCAACTCGGAGCAAAGGATAAAGATGATGATGCATACCGGACTGATGGTCTACTCCATCAATTAAGTTTCTGTCAGAGGGGTAGATACCCCTAACCTATCTCTCAAATACTCAAATGATTCCTTAGACAATGGTTTAGTGAATATATCTGCAATCTGTTCTTTTGTGTTCACATAAACCAATTTGACTTCCTTTTCTTCCACCTTGTCCTTCAAAAAGTTATATTTTATTGATATGTGCTTAGTCTTAGAGTGAAATACCATATTCTTAGACATGTCAATAGCTACAGAGTTATCACAATAGATAACTACCACCTCACTATAATTTACCTTGATATCCTTCAACATTTGCTTCATCCACAAGACTTGAGTGCAATTAGTTGTTGTTGCAACATATTTGGCTTCTGCAATAGATAAAGAAATGCATGACTGTTTTTGTTGATCCATGAAACCAATTTCTTTCCAAGAAAGAAAGCTCCACCATAAGTGCTCTTCCTGTCATCAATATCTCCTGCCCAATCTGAATCTGTATATGCACATAAAGTGAAGTTACCATCTCTAGAATACCATAAGCCATATTTTGTTGTTTCTTGCAAATACTAGAATATCCTCTTTACTACACATTCATGATTTTATTTAGGATTACTTTGATATCTTGAAACAATACTTACTGCATTCATAATATTTGGTCTAGTCTAAGTTAGATATAACAAGCCACCAATCATAGACTTATACCTTGTCGAATTTACCAGTACAGATGTGTCTTTGATAGATAATTTCTCACTTGTCACCATAGGAGTTCTTACCGGTTTGGAATTATGCATACCAAACTTCTTCAACAATTCCCTTAGATACTTAGTTTGACAGATAAAGATGCCTTTGTTAGTTTGAGTAATTTGCAAACCTAAGAAAAATCCCATCTCACCAATCATGGACATTTCAAATTCATCCTTCATATTATTAGAGAATTCCATGCACAGTTTATCTTCACCTCCAAAAATGATACCATCAACAAATACTTCAATAATCAAAATATCATCATCAGTGATCTTGTAATATAAATTACTGTCAGCATTGCCTTTAGTAAAACCAAGCTTTAAAAGATATTTACCCAACCTTGCATACCAAGCTCTAAGAGCTTGTTTCAATCCATATAATGATTTCCTTAACCTGCAAACCATATCTTTGTCATTTGTTAGTGAAAATCCATCAGGTTGTTCAATGTGTACCTCTTCCTCAAGTTCACCATTCAAAAATGCACATTTAACATCCATTTGATAGACCTTATAGTTCCTATATGCTGCATAGGCAAGAAATAGTCTAACAACTTCAATTCTAGCTACAGGTGCAAATGTCTCACCATAATCAATTCCTTCCATTTGAGAATATCCTTTACAAACTAGTCCAGCCTTGTTTCTTACAACTTGACCATCCTTATTTAGTTTATTTCTAAAAACCCATTTAATTCCAATAGCATTCTTATTTTGAGGTCGGGGAGCTAAAGTCCAAGTGTTATTCTTCTCTATCTGATCTAATTCATCTTCCATAGCCTTTAACCAATGTTTATCTTTACAAGCTTCAATAATAGATGTCGGTTCAATTTGAGAAATAAGACATACCTCTTCATTTTCCAGTCTTCTTCTTGTCATAACTCCTTTGTTCCTATCTCCAATGATTTGATCTTCGGAATGATTTAACCTTACATACCTTGGTATCTTCTGAACTATAGGTTCACTGTTCTGATCATCAGTCACAGTTGATTGTACTGGTGTAACTGTCTCAATGTCTTGTACTAGTTGAGGCATTGTCGGTTCAATTATGATCATTTCCACTGTTGGTTCCCGGTCATATGATATATATTGATTTATGTATTGCTCACCCACTTTCACATTTGTGCTCTCCATAATTTTCTACAATCTTTTGTTATAACATCTATATGCTTTGCTCTAAATTGAATATCCAAGAAATATCCCTTCATCGCATCTAGGATCAAACTTCCCAATTGAATCATCCCTTTTGATATAACATTTACTTCCAAAAATTTTGAAATATTTAACAGTAGGTGTATGTCCAAACCATAATTCAAGAGGGGTCTTACCAGTTTCACCTTTGATATGAACTCTGTTGAATGTGTAGAGTGTTGTACTCACTGCTTCTCTCTAGTAGTTGTGAGCAAATTTGGCTTCCATCATCATGGTTCTTGTTGCATCCAAAATGGTTCTATTCTTCCTTTCCACTACTCCATTCTACTGAGGAGTCCGGGGTGCAGATAATTGTCTCCTAATTCCATTTGTCTCACAATAACTGTTAAATTCATGAGAAGTGAACTCACCGCCTTGATCTAATCTCAGACATTTGATTTTCAATCCAGTTTCTGTTTCCACCTTTTCTTTAAAGATCTCGAATTTCTCAAAAGCTTTAGACTTCTCCCTTAGAAAAGTCACCCACATCATTCTAGAATAATCATCAATTATCAGCATGAAGTATCTATCACCTTGAAAGCTTATGGTCCTTGCTAGACCACATAAGTCGATATGAAATACATCAAGCACATCATTATATTTATCATGTATGCTCTTACAAGAAGTTATAACTTGCTTTCCCAATTGACATTCCTTACATACCAGATTATGAGGCTTTATAATCTTAGGTATATCTCTAACTACCTTTGTTGAACTGATCTTAACAATACAATCAAAACTAACATGACACAACCTATTATGCCATAACTAACTCTCATCAATATGAGAAATCAAACATGTCTTATTACTAGTGTTCAAGTGAAAGATATTACCTCCACTCTGAGTACCGGTTGCAATCTCCAAACCAGTTTTGTTAATGATTTTGCATTTTCTATCTTTAAGCTGAAGTTGGAATCCCTTGTCCACCAATTGACCAACACTTAAAAGATTATTCTTTAAACCTTCTACATAATAAACATTATCAGTATTATGCTTACCATCTAGAGAAATAATACCTCTACCTTTGATCATACATGCTTTTTCATCCCCAAATCTGACTTGACTGCCATTATATTCTTGTAGGGACATAAATTTTCTTTTATCTCCAGTCATATGATGTGAGCATCCACTGTCAATTACCCATTCATCATTGTCTTCAACTTTTGCTTCTAGGGCCTTTTTTTCATTCTTGATAGCCAATTTTGGTTCATCTTCCTTTAAAGCATAGAACACCCATTCCTTTCCATTACTGGATCCACTAGCAGAGTCTGATGTCAGTTCATCTTCTGAATCATCACTTACTCCTTCCTCATCCACTATGTAGCATTGTTTGTTTCTCTTGAATCTATATTTGTTTAGATTAGGCTTAAATGATTTCTTAACTCTTTTTTCAAATCTTGCATTCCTTTCAGGACATCTAGATGCAAAATGACCAATCTTATTAGATGCAAAACATTTAAAAAGTGTTTTTCCTTCATACTTACTTCCTTTCGGTCCTTTAGGTACTCTTCTAGCAAATAAGGCTTCAAGTTGCTCAAATTCTCCATTATCTTTCCTCATATTTTCTAATTCTTTTACATATAAGGCTTTCCAATCACTTTTGCCGGTAGATGATGATGCATGAAAAGCAGGTTCAGATTTTGTAGCTCTAGAGGGTCCAAATTCTTCAAGCTCAAAAGTAGATAATTTCCCAATCAGAATGTCTCTGTTAACTGAAGTGTTTTCCATTGTTCTCAACTCATTAATTGCAGTCGCCTTCATCTTATAAGCTGGTGGAAGGGCTCTTGAGACTTTACAAACTATTTCATCTTCACTCAGAGATCCTCCACAACATTGAATTCCCATGACAATCTCATTTACCCTTCCATAAATGTAGCAATTCTTTCATTATCTTCCATCTTCAAGTTCTCATATCTTACCCAGTAATCATCAAGTTAAGCAATTTTGACAGTAGGGTCACCTTCATTCAGAGTTTTCAATTTATCCCACATAAACTTTGCAGATGATTTATCAGTCAATCCCATGATTTGCTGATCAATGAGTGCACACAAGAGGGCTTCTCTTGCTCTGCAATCATTTTCAATATTCTTGTCCAAGTCTGCAGGAGTAGGATTGCCAGATGCTAGATCATAAGGTGTATATATTTTCTCAGTGATCTCCCAAATATCCTTTCCAAGACATCTAATATGAGTCTCCATTTGGATTTTCCATATCCCATAATTTGTTCCATCTAGCTTAGGGATTTCTCTTCTAAAAATAGTTGTCGGGGAATTTGAAGTATTAGTTTCCATAGGATCTACCTCAAGCGGTTAAGCTTCTGCAAAATAGGACCAAATCTCTGATACCAATTGTCAATAGATTATATTAATCAAACCACTTTATAACCTTTAACCGGAGCACATAAACATTGAATACCAGAATAGCAGAAATAGATACCGATAAGCAATAAAACTTAAGAATGAAAGAGAGAATTAACACAATGCAACCATACCACATAACACCATGATTTGTACGTGGAAAACCCGGTAAAGGGAAAAACCATGGTGGGAAGCCTACCCACAATTAGATGATACTTCTGCACAAAGTATGTGATACAATAAGGGGCCTACACATGTAGGAAGGAACACTATCTAGAGCATACTGCTCATTACAAAGGAGTTTCACTGACTACAAAGAGGTTAGAACCACCTCAATATAACTGGACAACAATCCAGAAGAATGAACTGCCAGAGATAGCATCTACCATGCCTGATTACAATCTCGGTTAAGCTCAACACCGGAGGCCTTTGACCTCTTACTTAAACCCAATTCGATCACCTATGATCGACCAAATCTCCTTCGCATATGATATTTCATTCCACAATCATGAACATTGCCACCACAATCTACAATGAGATCTTACATCATTTTATACAAACCCTAAGGCCTAAACTAATTAGGTCGGCCACCTAAAAGATATTGTAATAAGATCATTACATACATCCATATTACAATGATATGCCATGTTGGCTTAAGACCAAAACAACATTAACCAATCCATAAAACATCCTGGTAAAGTGTAGAGAACACGTTAACATGATACCGGTCCATAACCTAGATAGGTACCAGACTTAAATAGATTCTCCATGCCAAAGCGATGTCATCAATCAGTCGAGGCATGATCAAGGATCACCTTCTGCATCCTGAATTCCATCTAGAAGCCGCACCAACACCACTTATGCATCCTGTCAAAGGTTCTCAGTAAAAGATCTGTCGGTAAGACCTTAAACCCTTACCGGTAACACTAGTTCTTCTACCGGTAACCAAAACCTGTATGCTGGTAACCAACCATAACAGCTAGTGTTGACATCAATGACAAAACATCAATGCAACACATAATCAATTCCTCCATATTGCCAACAAAATTTCCCTAAGACGGCTAAGGAGAAGGTGAATTTGGTCAAGGTTAACAAGTCTAACTTTGAGTCGAAGCAAATTAAGCCCATTTAGAGGGAACTTCTTAAAGCTATTATGGAGTTCTTCACTCTAGATGGTAGGTTGACAAAGATTTATGGATACCACTTTGTTTTGCTCAACCACTTTAGGCATAAGGTGAAAATTTCCTTTCCTTTTTACCCATTCTCTTCTCTAAATGCTAGTATTAATGAATATAGAGAAAATCCCCACAATAACCCTGTTCTGCATCAAGGGTTAATCTTGCTTATCTATGAGCATTTTAAGGCTAGGGCCTCTGAGAACCCTAATCGGGCTCTTTCGATCTCTGATTATGATGGGGAGGGTAGTGGTAGCTTTGAGAGTGAGGGATGAAAAACCAAGGATGAGGAGGATGAGGTTGTTCCCCCTCCCCCCACCCAAGAAACCTAAAAGAGAGTAGAAGCATTTGTCTGCAGGGACCAACAAGGGCAAGGGTTCTCCTTCGGTGAGGGGAGATAAGTCTATGAAGGAATTCAAGGGGAAATGAAAAGACTCTGCCCTTGTGATTTTTGATAGCTCCCAGGAGCATGATTTTCCTATCTCCCCTCTTGAAACAAAGGAATCTCTTTCTCCTCATGACAAGGAGGTAAATTCTCAGGAGTCTGTGGACTTGAGCTTTCAAGACTTTTAGCCCAAGCAGGAGATTATTTTTAGGGTTTTGGAGATCACCAAAAATGGCTTTGTGTATCTCTTTAGACTCTTCAGATGGGTTTTTCATGAAATTAAAAGCCTCAACCTAAAATAGAGAGCCCTTTCTTCTAAAATTGAAGATTTACATGCTAAGGAGGATTTGGGGGAGAAGTTGCAGGTCACGGTTGAGCCCATGCATTCTGGTGGTGTAAAGGAGAAACCTCAAGGGACCCTTGTTTGTGCCCTTTGGAATGAAAATGAGAAGAAAATTATGGCGGACTGTTTAACTAAGAATGTGGAAGCTACTGAAAAATAAAGGACAGGTATGATAACAAGCTTAGGGAAGTGGAACAAAGGATCACTAAATGTGAGACCACCCTGCACAAAATTGTGGAGGATAGTCACAAAATTGCCAAATCTTCGACAGATAACATGAGAACTATGGTGGCCAAGCTTGAAAATTTTCACTAGGACAAGGTTTTTGTTGACCTGGACCAAGATAAAGACCTGGGAACTGAGGATACTTCCGATCCGAGCAAGAGAACCAGGGCAAGTACTAAGAAGAAGATTGCTAATTTGTCTCAAGACATCCTAGAGTTGAAGGATGTGGCTCAGAAGATGAATCGACTTGAAGCTGAAGTTGCTGAAACTTTAAAGAACCTGGGTTAGTGTTGTTCCTATTGTTGGTGCTTCTTTGTTCTTCAGTTGGCTTTTTGTTGATCTTGGATCGTGTTTCTCTTTGTCGTGTTTTTCTGTCAGTCCCGTTGTCTTTCTGGTCTGTTATGTTTTGATGGGCTTAAATGATACTTCATATGTAATTTCCTTGTAAATGGTTTCGGGTCCCTTCAAAACATGTTTTTGCCTTAATAAAAAACTAACCATTATCCATTAAATGAGTCAATTCATTCATTTTTATCCTCTTAGGAGCTTAAAATGGTAATTTTTCATCACTTGTTAAGTTATTTTCTCCACCTTCTCAAGTTCACTCCATAATTAGTTAAGTTAAATCTTACTCTAAAATCTTATCCACATCCATTCAATCTCTTAGGAAAATATATAAATACCTTGTCCTCTCATCATTTTTGAGGAATCAAGTCTTGTGCAAGTTTACTCTATCAAAATTCACTATTAAAAGTACACATGCTATGTTGTTGAGTTGCATCCACATTCATGAATCATGAGCAAGTTGTCATAGTAAGCTTGGTCTTGAAATTTTAGTCAATTATGGTGAATATAACTTGATTTCTTTGTTCAATTATGCTTTCAAATTTATTGATTGTTAACTCTGTCATTTTTAAGTGCACTCGGAACCTTTCTTCCTCTTTTATTCAATTGTCCATAAAAATTTATCTCATTGATAGGGTTAGAAGCTAAAAGAATAACTTCCACATTCACCACGACACCAAGAGACACCAATTGAGCAAGAGAGTTTCAAATATGACTTTTTAGGGAGGAGAAAACTTGTATAATAAGCACAAGAGGGGTAATTGAGACTAAAAAATAGAAATAATATACCCAAAGTCTAAAGGAATGAACATGAATTGATTGATGGAAGTAAGCATGATCAACTCAGAAGGAACAAGCACAACCATATTAGGTGGCACCTCAAAAGGATGAGAATAAAAAAGAGGGATATCAACAACGAAATGGCAAGCAAGAATATACTTACAACAAGAAGTGCTAGAAATGTCATTCTTCAAATGATGTCAATCTAAATTCAAATGACTATTTCAAAGCAATAATGACAACAAAAATGTAAACCCTCATAATCAAGAGGCTAACCAAAGGATCATATACAACTATGTAACAACATCTACCATGAGATATCTAGAGAGATCAAGATCTACCAAGGTTTAGGAAAAGTTGTGTGGGAGAAGACTAAGGTAGCAAAATTCATAGTAAGGAAGTGATGCAAAGCATTACCAAGAGCTTCATAACAAGAATCCGACCAAAACTAAAGCGAGGGCTAGGCAAGCTAACCTAAATTGGCATTGTATTGAAGTATTAGTAGTTTTCTAACTTTAATAATTTCTTAATTTATATTTTTATTAATCTATTAATTCTATTAATTATATATTAATTTTTAATTTTATAAATTTAATTAAAAATATTCATATATAAATTTGAATAATAATAATTATTATTATTTTAAAACAATAATAATTTTCTAAAAATATATATTAAGTTACACATAAAAATGAGAAAATATAAATCATTGAAAATAAGAAAATAAAAGATGGATACTTAGAAAAAAAATATATGATTGGAACACAAGGAGGTTCTAGTAGATTTATAAGTGTATCATCAAGTTTGGAATTAAAGGTAAGCAAAATGTTCACCAACCCAACTACTTATACTCAAGCCCTTTATATGAATTGAAGAGGCTTTGATCAAACCTAGTCTTTCCATGAAACCTCACACATGTTAATAAGGTTCGATCAAAGGCAATTTGATCAAAACTTCTTTGATTGAATCTCAATTATTCTAAGCATGATTTTTTGTTGTCTTTTCATCTGATCTAGAAATGGAACTCATCGTTGTGCTCTTACCCACAAGTTAAAAATGTTATAGTCATTACATGCAAATAAAATAGGAAAATATAAAATACTTGAAATAATATTTGATAATATTAGTAGCAAAACAATCTCAAACTTTGAGCATATTAATTTACATTTGATGGAAATTTTCTAATGAATCTCGTTCCAACTCATTAGTTTTTTCCTCATAATTTTTAAATCTCTTTAATCCATGAACTCGAATTGTATTGATAAATAGGGGATGGTGTGGAATGAGAGAACATTTTAAAATACGTGTACTAGAATATAAGTTTCATAATTAAAATTTATATAAATTTCATAATTGAAATCTATATTAATTGTGATTTACGCACATATTTTATTTAATGATGGTTCAAGTCCTAAAAAATATATTAATTGCACATAACTTCAAATACAAGAAAGCATTTATTGAAAATTTAAAAAAAATTAATATGAAATTTGAAAACATGCATTATTCATTGAAAAATTAATGTATATTTAATTTAAGGTTAAAAATTGTATATGATTTTTTTAAATTATTTAGATATATTTAATTTATTAAATTTAATATAAAATTGATAACCATATTTTATATGTTTAAAAAGTAATATGAAATATAAAAAATTATGAAATCCATGCTGTAAAAAGCTTCTTTAACAAAAGTTCAATTAAATAAAATACTACCAGTCAGAGTATACTTCTGGTGCCACGCACGGCTATAAGCATTCAAATATAAACATAAGCCGAAACTAGACCTATTCAACCTACTACACCGCATAGACAAAAAACTTCTCCACATGCAGAAAATTAATTCTTTTTCCCTCGGCTCTTCTTAGGGAGCAGCTTCTTAGCCCATTCCTTAGTGAGGAACTTGAACAGGCCTTTAAAGTCCTCGTCTTCCTTGCCTTTACCTTTGTCCGAGCTATCCTGCAAAAGGCATAGAGTAGTAGTCGAGCATCTCATGACATTGAAAGCGAATTTAGACACATCATGCATCTTGGACTCCGTCGCCTCCAGTCTACTGGTAATCACCTGCAGGTTGTCAAAGAGGGCTTCTATCTTTTTCTCGAGCTCTGCCAGGTTGGGATCTTCTTCCTTCACACTACTGGCCTCTTCAACAACCAACATTTTCTCAATCCTGAAGGTTGGGGAAGGGAAATTGGCTGGCTTCGGACTCATAGAGGCGGCCGGGCTTTCGGAAACATGGGTTGAGCTCACAGAAAGGGGGGAATGTTTGTGCTGGGCCTGGGGGATTTTATCAGTCAGAATGGAGTTGCCCGTGTCGTGTGAGGAGGAGGGGTCTCTTAGGGATTTATCGGAGGGTTTAGAGGGATTAAATAAAATGTTACTGCTGTGACCATTTTATGTTTTTAAAAATAATTTATTAAATATGATATGTTTTTGAATTACTATAGTGTATTTTCAAACTTTTTTTAGTAAATCATTTTGAAAAACACAAAATAATTACGTGAGAAACAATCTATAAGCAGTCTCAGTAAAGCAGCAACAATCTTGCATTGTTCATTTGAAACGGTTTGGTCTGAATTGACATGAATGCACCGGCTATTTTAAAAGCTTTCTTTAACTAATTCAGAGGCCGTCTTACACGCAGGTAAACCAGTCTGAGGTCCGTGATGATCATTAAAATCTGTTCAGAGTCATGGACGATACAGATTCGTTCCAAACAATTTGGAAGGAACTGATAGTACCTGTCCACTCTCCCCCTATTAAATTTTCACGTTTACAGTTCTTAATGCTTCTACGACAGAAAAGTTGCAGAGATTGGTGGGGAGAAAATAAATTCCATTACCTAACATTTTTGTTAGCACATTGCTATCTGTCGTTTAAGCATTCCATTTGGGTACCCAGATGCGATGAGCTTCTTCAGGTAAAATCAAAATTTACAGTCAAAGATCTGATCTTGAGAGAAGATTGGTGGTCTCTTGTTAAGAGAGTCGGTCAAATTTACAGTTGAAAAATCTTATTTTGAAGAGGAAATTGATCTCTGTTTTTAGAAAAAGATCTTGTGTTGCTCAAGATCTGATCTCAAGAGGAGATTGGTGACCTCTTTCTTAAAAAAAGACTACGATGCTCAAGATCTTCTGTTGAGAGAAGATTGGTACCCTGTTTTAGGAAGGACCATGCGCTGCTCTTAGACTGTTTTGACATTGTGAATGTTATTACAAACGCAAAGGGATCCAATGGCTTGTTTCAGAGGTCTAGAGGAGGAGGACTTTGCCGATGCCAAGTTGAAAGGCATGCAGTCATTTCTCTACTGTTCTACATCCAAGGTTTTCCAGAATAGCAGGTCTCTCAAAATTAGGGACACGCTAAAAATAAGAGCCAAAACCATTAATCTGTGGAGCGGAATTTTTAACCTAAACGCCAAGGTGAAAGAGAAGGGCCGTGAGGATGAAGTGAAGTATCGTTCAGCTCCCCCTGTTTCTTCTCCACTTGTTCTGCCTCCCCCTTCTCCTACTCCTCTGCCTCTGCCTCTGCCCCTGCCTTCTCCTCAAAGAATGGGTTCCCGCGGGGAAATGAGCCGTTTGAACAGCCAGCGTAGTGCAGAGCCCAAGCCACTGCCTCCTCCCAAACAACAGCTGGCCACATTACGGCCTTTCACTTGGGAAGAAGTGGCCAGAGCCTGCAACAACTTCTCCAAAGAATTTTCATGTAGAGATGGAGGTGCAGGGCCTGTTTACGCAACTTCCTTGTGCAAAACAGACGTAGACATTACTCGCATTGCCTCGCCCATCTCTAAGGTAGTGTTATTTCCTTCAACCAACGAAAACAAATTGTAATTTTGAGCACCAATTAGTTTCTGAATTCGATCTCGTCAAATTTATTTTCCATCAATTCACATCATTTATGTTTCTTTTTTATATTGTAAATATGTTTTTGGATCATACTTAATATTTTTTTTTCTATTGTGTTAAAAAAAAATTATATCAATATTTTGGATCATATTTTATATTTCTTTATCTGGATTTGATTGTGTTTTGCATCAATGTTTCAGATCACAACTCATGGTTCACTTTCTAAATTCAATTGTATCAAATATAAATATTTTGAATGGCATTAAATGATTCTTTTCATATTATAATGATTCTGATCAAATTTATTTTGCATCAATGTTTTAGATCACACTTCATATTTCTCTTTCTCTGTTTCTGAATCAAATTATTTTTGCATTAATATTTAAGATCATACTTCATAATTATCTCAGATTTATTTTGCATCACACCTCTTATTTCTCTTTCTGAATTCATTTGTGTCAAATTTATTTTACATCAATGTTTTCCACCATACTCCATGATTCTCTTCTGAATTAAATTATTTTTGCATTAATATTTAAGATCATACTTCATAATTATCTCAGATTTATTTTGCATCACACCTCATATTTCTCTTTAATCAAATTTATTTTACATCAATGTTTTCCACCATACTCCATGATTCTCTTCTGAATTTCATTATATCAAATTTAATTTTACATATAGAGTCATCAATGATAAAAAGCCATGAAATGTGATAGAGAATAATAGTGAATCGAAATAAATTTCAGACGAGAGAATCGAAAAACTAATTAATGTTGTGAAAATCTGGTATCTTTAAGCTTTAATTTGTAGCTGTAAAGATTATGTCCGTGTTTGTATGAATAACGAACTTGTTATAACTGGGCTTCCAAAGTCAGTTCGAAAATGGGTGGCGGAGTTGAGGTCTGTGGCGCGACTGCAGCACCCTCATCTTTGTGCCGTGGTGGGCTTCCATGTCCATATTTCCCCTGCACAGGGAAAACCAAAACCCCAGTCGGAACAAATTGTAGTTTATGAGAGAATGACCAACGGCACTTTGGACCGTCTCTTATACTCTTCAAATGCCCCAAAATCAGCTCTTGATTGGCCTTCCAGACTCAACATCGCTCTGGGTGCAGCTCGAGGCCTCGCCTTCCTGCATGATTTGTCTCCCGTTGAGGTATGATTCAGTATTGCTCTTCATTTTCGATTTCGAAGTTCGCTGTAAATTATATATAATTCTTAAAAAAATTATTTGCTATCATTAACATAAATTTTATTAACTGTATATAGTTTGTGTATGTTTTTCATTCCCTGTATATTTATCAGTTTTAGTGATCTGTTCTTCATTCAATGTTTCGCATTACACACAGTGCTCTGTTTTTCATTCGATCTTTTGTATTAGAACAATTTTTCATATCAGATTCAGTGTTCTGTTTTTCGTTTTTGCATCACATTTAGTGATCTATTTTTCACCTTTTCGCATCAATGATTCCTCTCTCTGATAATGGAACATTGAGTGAGATTCTAAAGGACGCAATTGAATTTATAAATTCTTATCAGTGATACTACAGATTTTATGAAAAACTCATACTATCTATAATAAATAATCTCTCCATTTTCCCTGCTATTCCATGTCATTACTACTGTCTAAAAGTTAAAAATAACCTACTTGTACCTCAGTAATGTAAAGCAGGTGGCGTACAGGTCCTTTCAGACGATCAACATTCAAGTCGACAGAGATCTGAATGCCAGACTTTCGGATTACTGTTTTGCAAGAAACCCCCCAAAAATTCCTGGCATCGCCAACAGAGTAATGAGAAAAAACCCTAATAAACCCAACTACCTTAAATTCATTACATTTTCTTGTTTATCAGGGATCTTATGATTTAAAACAACAATTTTAATCAAAACAAACACAATTTCCTCAGTAACCCATTCTCCCAATTTTTGGACTGTGCAGGTGGAGGCCTACTTAGCCCCTGAGACGCTGAAAGACGGCCATGTCTTCCCCAAGAGTAATGTATGGAGCTTTGGAGTTGTGCTATTGGAGTTACTTACAGGCAGGCAAAACATGGACAGACAGTTTCCAGAAGAAGAAAGAAATCTAGTGACATTCTGCAGAGCATTAGTGGAAGATGAAAAGTTATTGGATAAGATAATGGATCCTCAGCTTCAGGGGAAGTACCCGAGTAGAATAGCCAAGAGGGTACTGGATTTGGCTCTCCATTGTCTTCAACAGGATGTTGTGCAACGTTCCACCATGAAAGAGCTTGTGAATGAGCTCAGATCTATTGACACTAATAGTCGCCTTGTCTTTCCCAAGAGGAATTCTTGATTCAGGCTTGGGGTAGTTGCCATTCATGGACTTTTTATCACTGTAAAGGTCCAGGCATCTGCACCATTGTTCAATAATTGGAAATATTTGCTCTCCTGTATATATTTTTTAGGGCTATTTTAAAATATATTGGGATTTGAAGGTCATAGAACCTGGAAATTGAGACTGCAATGCAGGAAGGGGAAGCTTACCAGAGTGATTCCTGGCTTTCAGTTCAATCAGCTTTTAATAAATAAATCCCATTTATCTGTGATTTTTGAAACGTTCTGATTTTTTTATTATTATAAATGTTTATGTTTGGCATGCTTAAAAAATAATTGGGCAAATGGATTATTTATGAGTTCAAAAATATGCATGTTTAAAATGCCCATCTCATGATGTTCTTTCAATTCTTTGTTCCTATATATTAAAGCTACATACAAGTTCATAGAATATGCCTTCTCTTTCTTTATTGCTTGCTTTGTTCAGCTCCCCTTAGTTTCTCTGCAAACTCAGTGACCTCTCTATGCCACCAAATTAATCTAGTGGGAATCTTTAATATAAGACTGGTAATAAAATTGATATAAATTGTCGATCAAATTTATATAAATTGATATAAATATCATAATTTAATATAAAATTAATATATATTTTCATTAAAGTTGTTCTTAGAGCATTAGATAAGATGAAACTGAATATAAGTTTAGCAGGCTTGATGTTGAGTTATAAAGGAACTTTTTCTATTACCATGTTAAATTGGTAGCTTTATAGGGCATTCATCTAGTTGGTGAGCTCAAAGTTCTTAAACTTGATATTAAGGGTGATTCTTTGAACATTATTAAATTCTTTTATAAGGAAAGTTCTCTTATGTAGAGTACAAGAAACATTGTTGAGGATGTCCTAGGCATGCTAGAATCTCTTAGTGAAAAGAGTATATATCACATTTATTCAAGAGGGAAATAAAGTTACAAATTGGTTTGCTAATAAAGGCATTGCTAGTTTGGGGTTTGATAACTACTTTGACATCACTCCTCCACTTGAGAGTATGATTAACCTTACTATTAATGAAATCTATCCGATTTAGTTTCATTTTTACCATCTTTCTCAATAATCATCATATCTTAGGCATATATATGATTTTGGTTGCTCTTAGGCATGTATCTTATTCCATTTGTTTGATATCTTGGTTCTCTTTTTTTTTCGATGTATATATCAAATTTAACTTTGCATTATAAAAGACAAAATAGTACAATATTCACAAAAAAGGTTAGGGTGGTAGAAGGACACACCCACGAGAGTCTTATAAAAAGGGCCTAGCCTTGAAAATATCAAAACAAATGGGCCAAGCTTGACATAAACTTATGCAACTAAATTTCACTTTGGAAGGTGGTGGAGGATCATTATCATCCAGTCCCCGCCAAACATCCCTAGAATAGAGTTATTAATGCGCTCCCAACCAGTGAGCATTATCTTTATTATTTTCTTCTTGCAATGGTTGATGTTGGATCAGAGAGATGCTAGTGGATTGAAGAGATGGCAAGAGGCACGCGGGGAAACTTGTTGGTGTCAAGCCAACTAGTGTCTCATCATGGAGATGGCAGATGAGATGGTTGTGACCATCCTCCACAAGTTGTAGAGTCTTGGGGATTCTAAGGACCAGGACCACGAGATCCGTGATCACCCAAACTATCTTGTCTGGAAAAGAAACTATGACCACACTAATGCGCATGAGGAGAAGTATAGTTGGGAGGAACCCAAGCAATAGTGTAGGGAGCATTTCCACAATGATTGAGAAGATCATGTAAATGAGCCAGCTCAAGTGCAATTTCGCTAGCTTGCACTTGAATCTGCACGAGCATGTTAAAACAAATTGTAGCTTTTGTATGTAAAGAAAAGCAATTGTCTAGAGCAGTGTTATTGAAAAAAGTTGCATTTTTGTCCTTCCAATCACTAAAAAGAATCTTTTCCCTGAAAATGTGCCATATATGAGTGAACTTGCCTAGAAGGCTAGGCCAATCTCCAAGAATAACCATGTGCCATGAGAATGGATTGGTATGAAATGGCTTGAATAAGTCATGGATCCAATTCCAGGCTTGCTCAATCTATAAACACAACCAAAATAAATGTTTCAAGGACTCAATTTGGCCATAAAAAAGGCAATTGGGAGGAGGAATACCCATGTAAGTTAATTAGGTGCCCATAGGAAGGCCTTGGTACAGATTACACTAGGCAAAATGAACCAATTTAGGCTCAAGACTAGCTTCCCAAAATCCTTGAAACCTTTTTTTCTATAACCTACAAGAGGATTGCAACTGTCAGTAGGAATTGACTTGATCTATCATAGCAAGGTGAGAGAGCCAAGAATAACCCTTGTTTTGTCTATAACTTTGAAAAGGAGTGTTTGAATACCATTTCCAATCTTTCCACCATAGCTTAGCACTCTGAACTACTAGTTTGTGGAGGATCAAGGGAGGAATAGAGTCAAGAATCAACTGGTGAGTAGGTTGGTCCTGGGCTGAGAGCCTAAATTTATCCTTGAAATCAAGCCAAGGGGGAAACTCTTAGTGACAAGATGGAGAAGATATGTCAAATACGTAATGCCTCTTTAAAAAAATGCAAGGCTTTAGTCCAATAGGAGAAGGCCAATGGCCCTAAGGATAAACAATCCATTACAAAAACCATCTCCATTAGCATCTCCTAGGATTTTCAAATGCTCTTGATGACAAAAGTACCCTGGATTTGAATAGATTCTTTCATGGTGAGAATCATTCCAAAGTTAATTCCTTTTCAGTCTAGACATCCTCAAGGAAAGACAAAGCAAATGTAATGGCAAACCAAAATTTTCTAGGCTTCATTTTCATTGAGTGCCCAAATTATCCACTTAATGTAGAGATCCAAACCCTATTGATGAATAGATAGTAAACCCAAACTGCCAAACTCATGTGTTAAGCAACAAAATTCCCAAGTTGTGCAGTAAAAGACATGGTGATTGTCACTAGAGATCTAGAGGAAATATCTGAGGAGTTTCTCCACCTTCAAATAGGATGCCTTGGAAGGCTCCCAACAAGAAGAATAATAAACATGAGTGTGAGTTGAGATTTTGAAACAAACCTGGAATTTACTAGCCAAAGAAAGTGGCTTGGTAATTCAATACAAAGGCTTTTTCTCTATCCTTGCTAAAATAGCTAGCCATAACTCAAGATTGGCATTTAAAGAAAAAAGAATGCCTAGGAACCTAAAGATTTCATCATGGTCAATCCATTTCTAGTAGTATGAGCCAACTAGGTAGGCTTGGAAAGAAAAGATTGTTTGTAGCAAAGAGTCGTATGCCACTAGATATTGTAACCCAACACTTGAAAAAACGTACCCAAGTAGAGAATATCTTAGCAGATGTTTTCCTCATCCTCATGAAGAGTGACAAAGGAATTGAATCCACAAAGTGGCCATTGACCAACTATTGAGTTGTGCGAGGTAGAAAAATCCCTTTGACATGAGATTGTGAGACAACATGTGCAAGTAAGTAGCCAAATCCTTCTACAACCAACACTTAAAGAGTTGGAGCAAGTGGACATCCTTGACAAATAGACTGGAAAACACCAAAAAAGGAGGATTGTTGATTGACTATGTTAATACAAGCTGAGGCATTCGTAAAAAGCATATGCATAGATTAGAGGAATCTTGAATCAAAGCTAAGGGCCTAAAGCATGGCAAGAATGAAGGGCCACTCAATGTGATCGAGTAAGCTTTAACAAAATTGATTTTAATGAAGATCAATGGTTGATGGGATTGATGAGCTATTCTATTCCCTCCCAAATAGTAATTATATTATCTAGGATATATTTGGATTCAATGAATCTCATCTACTCAGGTATGACAATTAATTGTGGTAAGGAGAATAATATAAGAGTGAGTGCTTTGGCATTGATCTTGTAGGACACATTCAAAAGCATGATGGGGTGTCAACTATTCATATCCTTCGAGTCTCTAGCTTTAGGTATGAATTTGATATTGTCTTTGCTGATAAAACTCCCTAGTAATTCATTATGTAGAGCTTCCAAGTAGACAATATGAAGGCCTTTACCCACAATGTCGAATAAAGTTTTATAAAATTCATAGGAAAAATCATTGAGGCCAAGAGCTTTGCTTCTAACCATAGAATAGGTTGCTTCTTTGGGGTCCTCCTAAGAAAGGAGTTAATCACAAAAGACACAATAAACGACCAAGAGACAGTAAGGCACCATGTCAAGGCATATGACTTGGTAGGTTTATCTTCTTATATAGAAAAACTTTTTTATAATGGAAAATAAGGGTTTAAATAATATCATGTAATTCATGGAGGACTTGGTTTCCTTCATAGATTCCTTTGATAATATGATGAGAATCTGGAGTCCTCAAAGCTTGGAAATAATTTTTAGAAACCTTGTCTCCAATTTTGAGCCAATGCAATTTGGCCTTGACTATTGATGCAAGTGAGCAAGTCAGAGTTGGGTGGCAAGATCAAAAGGTTGAGCCACCAAGCCAATTGTGGCCTAAAACAGAGCTCCTATGTGGTGGTTTCCTAAGAGCAATCGTGGAAGTAGGCCAAATGGTGCTCAAAGATACAAAAAAAATAGTTAGTATGGCTTATGGCATCATTCCACCACTGTATCAAACCTATGTGCTAAAAAAATGTGTAGATATCAAGATTCTAAACATTTTAGACACGAGCCAATGTGGCCTTCTGATTAAGAAGAGACATGTTGAGGATGAATTGTCCCTTCTTAGATTGGTGTCAGAACTTGCCATTCAATGTGAAACCGTATGAGGAAGTGGTCTAACAAAATAGCATCCACTAACAACTCAATCGATAAAAAACAGTTACTGGCAAAATAAAGAACACGACACAATCAAGCTTTTTTAAGATTCTATTAGGGTCGGTCCACAAGTTGGTTCATGTGTACCAAAGTGATTGATTTGGACAATTGTTGGAGTTAGAGTCGAAAAGACTAAATTTATTGCACATATAGAACCACATTTATGTTTTACTATTTGTCCACCGCATAGGTAGGACTCCATACTTGTCATGGGGAGACTCAATCATATTAAAATCCCCACAAAAAATCCAAGTGGTGGCTAGCATTGAATCAATGATCCAACACTAGAGGGGAGATCTTTCAACTACATCATTTGTGGCATAAAAATTAACTACTCCAAAAGAATGAGTGCACAAGTTGAACAAGGCCCAAACCACTCTATTAGTGGGGTCACATCCATGATCAATCTTGAGTTGATGCCACATAGCTGTGTGAAAGGTGATGACTTTACCATAGCTAGCCTCATGGTTAGAATAGAGAGCAAAACCGATCAGCCAAATGAATAGTTGAAAATCAACAGCAGGTGCCTAGTAATCTCAAGACCTTCATTGACGTTGTCACACAATAGTATAAAGTAACAAGCTAATTACGATTTCTTTGAAAGGAATTTTAAATTTGAAGATTAGATCTTTGTGTAATTACAACAATATAAGAAAATGTCAATAAAACAATTGTAGAAAGATATCAAGCTTTTACTCAAGTATTATGGTTCTTATAAAGTGTTGGAAAGTTTTGGCAATATTGCATATAAATTAGAGTTACATATACATCAACAAAAATACATCAAGTCTTACATGTTTCATGTTTAAATGAGGTTATAAAACAAAGAGTTAAAGCACAAACTAAATTAATACACTTAATAAAGCTCGTGAAAAGTAATTTTGGCTCCTCATGTAATTCTTCAAACATGCACTACGAGGTTATAGATGAGGATAATCATAGAAAATTCGATTGAATGGAAGAACTCTCCAATTGAAGATGCTACATGAAAAAATAAAGACTTTGAGAAAAAATATCTATAATTGATTAGTGTTGAAGATAACACTTTTTAAAAAGAAGTGGGCATGTTAGGCCCTTAATCCTATATTGTGTATAGCAAGGCGATCCCATAATATTATATCTCAATTTTGTGGTCTAATTAGGACGCTCAAAAACAATGTTTTTCAATTTTGTGTCAATTATAAGGAACAAATGGCCAAGCATTTAATGATAATATGAACTAATAATTTGTGGGCTTTTCTATGTAGATTCAAGTTATAATTTCAATTTTTTTAAAGAATTTTTTTTGGCACTTTTTATTCTATTTTTTAAATTATTATTTTTTTCTAATAATTTTTATTGAGTGGCATTATTCTATAGCTCATAGCTTTTCAATACAAATAAAATATTTTCATGATTTATTGTAACTAGATAATTAGCTCCGACGTCTATTGTATGGGAAATTTTTGACATTTTTTTAAAAAGATTTTATTTATTATTTTCTAAATTATTGCTAACAAATCTTTTAGGTGTATATAATTTCATAAACATGTCTCTTAGCATATTTGTCAAAAAAAAAAAAAAATTCATTGAAACACGGAGATCTTTGTGGAGTGCAATGTAGTTTTTGAGATTTTTCAATATTTTTTGTTATTTTTTCTAGTGCCTTGAATATGGTCATTTTTTTTGGTAATGGATCTACATTCATTATAAAATAATCTTTAAAATATTATATTAAAGTAAACATAATATATATTATAATCTTTTTAAAGTTAATACTAAGGAATACCTAATTATAAAATGATATTTTCAAATGACTTTATTTTATCCCCATAAAAGATGGAAAATATTTCTCAACATTTTGATAAGTGTAGAGTAGACTCCATCAAGGGTTTTCTTTAAGCCAATCCAGGTTCTATACAATAGGGTTCGATCTAAAAGTGTATGATCTAACATCCTTCAATCAAAACCCTTTATGTTTAACCCCTCAAGGCTTCAATTTTTTTTAAGTATGTGATTTTTTGGCAAAATCAAGATGTCTCGTAAGTGGGACACACTATTTTAGGATCAGCCAAGCTTATGAGTAATCATATAATGGCTACCTTAACTCTTAACTAGTTCATATGATCATTAATAATGTCTTTTATAGGTAATTAATTCAACTTAGGTGGCATCCAAGGAATAAGGTATATAAAAGCTAGTGGTTAGTATGTGATCATTGTATTATAAATTGTGTTTTTATTGGATACTTTTGGAGGTTTGCTCCCTCAAAATGGCTTATTATTTTAAGTATTATCAAGCACTTTCATCATATATCCTATTATAGTATTCTCTTGTTAAATATATTCCATTGTACCAAAAATCACTTAAGAACAAAAACATAACACAAAAGGGTCACAACCACTAAAGGATACAAGAACCACACAAACCAATAAGATGCATTCAAGCTAGACCTTAAGAAAGAAATTTCATATAGAGTTTTTTTATGGAAAGTGTTTGGAAGTTCTTGCTATTCCAAGTTCACCCCTTTTACCATCCAAGGTTACCCAAGAGATCCTAGGGTCATAGTCTTTGCTAGGGTGGTTGCCCCATTTAGAAATAGACAATTCTAGGCACTCTACAAGTTATCAAATGGATGATGAGGTTCCAAGATACATCTAAATTTGGTTCTAAAACAACTAAATGCCTCTCATACAAGCCTAATATAGGAAGAAACACTCAACATAAGGTTTCTACTGAACAAGACAAAATTTATAGGACGCACAACCCAAGATAGGAGTACAAGTACATTAGACAAGTTTACACAATATTCACCAAAACATGGGACAAGTTCCTTGTGTTACATGCTACTAAAACGTGATTCAATCTTATGAATTGAAGAACACAAAGCTTTATTTTAACCATGCATAATATTCAAGATAAATTGCATAATTTATTTTACTCAATAATTTATTAGATTCACTTGCAAGCATTTAAAATTTCTTAAAGGATGGGAATGTTATAAATAACACATGCAACCTCCAATTTCTAGCATTGAGAACATATGCGTTCTACTATTGATTTCCACATAAACAATACATTTTAAAAAAAAATTATAAAATGATTAATCCATCATTTCCTTCATAAGTTCCACTTAAGATACATATTCACATACATAATTTTTTTGGTCTTAAACAAAAGTTAATCTCTCCTCAAATGTTATCATTAGACGTTCATAAGGTAGATATTGGCTTCCATAATGTAGAATAATCATAATCCAACACAAAAATAATATAAGTAAATAATTACTTAGTGTTGTTGAGACTTTTTAAAGGTACACCAATAGCCACAAATTACATCATGATTACAAGATATTACAACTTTCTCAAAAATAATAATACAAAGCCAAGAGAAGCTACAAGATCCGCATGCAAACTCCATGGCACCACAATGATCCACTACACAATACCAATGGTTCAATCAACACCATCATACCATGAGGGAACCTAAGACACACCCCTTTGAACTAGGAGAATCAAACTAATCTCCATGATTGCAAACAAAAGCACAACACACAAGTGACCTTCACACACAAAAGATATAAACGTGATTTTCTTAATATACAATTGAATAAATCAATCAAATGAAAAAAAATAAAAAATTATTGAAATTACAACACACAAAAGAACCAAATGCTCCAACATCATAACGAGTAAATCATATTTGATTATTATCTTTGACTATTACATAGAAAGAGAAATTTACAAAGCCATTCAACCTACTAAATACCTAAATCGCTAACAATTAGATAATACTAATCTCTAAAATTAAAATGATTATTACATCATTTTCTAACACCCCTTCAATGTTGGCATGGTAACATCAATCTTTTATTGTTTGAAATTCAGTTATTACATATTCCCCTTATTACTATGTCAAACAAAATACCCACAAGCTTATATAGATAGATTTGATATGATTGTGACCAATAATTTTCTCCTCAACGTTCATGATCTTTGCCATTTCTACTTAATGCATATCATAATGTCATTTTAACTCAGCTCTTTGATAGATCTCAGAATATCATAATGTCATTTTAACTCATCTTTTTATGGCATCTTGTCTTGTCGATGGCCACGCAGATTTACTTTTGAAAGCATGCATTTCTTGTCAATCTCAAACTCGTTAAGCAATAATACAAATATTGCAGGTCTGATATACTGCCATATTCCAACTACAGTACTATATGTACAAGTGAAAAAACTGACTTCTTTTCAAGATTATTTCTTTCTAAAATAACTAATAAATGATCTTTTGACCAAGAGAATTCAAATTTATAACAGGTCGACCCTCATGTCTTCCTTTATGGTTCAATCGCTCAATCAAATCTCACGAAATATCAAATAATACTCTCCAAAAAGTAATAACGTCCATTTGGTAGCATTATTATACAACCTGTCAATGAACATCCTCATATAAGGATTTATTCAAATATCGCATATGGGGTGATTCACCTCTCTCTCTCTATATATATAAACATAAGAACGAATGTAATGAAGTGAAAATGATGAAATAAATGAATAAGATGGAAAGAGGAGAGAAATCAAATGTAGATGGTTGATGAATGTCACATATTTGCATGTTGTCTGTAATGCATATCTATTGACAAAATATAAGAAAGGTGGACGAATAAAACAATAGTTGTTACATATGGTCTTCAAATGAATAAGATGGAGAGGAGAGAAATCAAATGTAGATGGCTGATGAATGTCACATATTTGTATGTTGTCTACAATGCACATCCATAGATAAAATAAATGAATGGTGGAAAAGTAAAACAGTGGTTGTTACACATGGTCTTCAAATGAATAAGATGGAGAGGGGAGAGAAATCAAATGTAGATGGCTGATGAATGTCATATATTTGCATGTTGTCCACAATGCACATCTATTGACAAAATATAAGAATGGCGGATGAGTAAACAATGGTTGTTACACATGGTCTTCATACTCTTAATACACACACATATACATACATACATACATACATACATACATACATATATATATATATATATATATATATAGAGAGAGAGAGAGAGAGAGAGAGAGAGAGAGAGAGAGAGAGAGAGAGAGAGAGAGAGAGAGAGAGAGAGAGAGAGAGAGAGAGAGAGAGAGAGAGAGAGAGAGAGAGAGAGAGAGAGGTGAAAATGATGAAATGAATGAATAAGATGGAGAGAGGAGAGAAACCAAATATAGATGGATGATGAACGTCACATAATTGCACCAGACTACACATCTACTGACAAAATACAAGAATGGTGGATGGATAAAACAATGATTGACATTGCACATGGTCGTCGATGCAACACTATTGTATGAACTATGTTGGAGAATGAAGGACCAACAAATGAAAGGAAAATAAAAAGGTGTAAAAAACTTGCTCTTATATCATATTGAAAAAAAATGTGACATATAGAAGAGTAAGAGGCTCCACCACCACAAGTGATTAATCACCTTTGACACTCATTTTATTGGATTTAATGGCTTTATAAATCCATTCAACCTACTAACTATCAAACCCATCTAATAGATAGCTAACTAATAAGAAATCTTGTTTATTATGTAAGCACTTACATTATTCAATTTTTTTTTATTAACCTATATTAAAGACAAATTCCTAACAAGGGCGGCCAAGTCATGGATTAGTTTTCCCCTTGGATCTCCATAACCAAGATAGGAAGTTAAGTAAACCATACACATCTCTTAGTGAGTATCTAACCCACATATGCGTCTCATTATGCGAGGGACTTCTTTCGTATTTGTACATAAGGAAATTCTTCAGTGCTTACACCATTCATTTTTTTTATTAATGTAAATTGCTTATTTAGGATTTACAAATATTCAAGATTCATTAACTAATGATGGATAAGGTTTATATTTTCATGCAATCACACCTCCCAATGTATTAATATATTTTAAAAACGTCTAGGTATAATCATTAATGAATCTTCAGATTACAACATCAAAAAAAAAATAAAAATTTGAGAATACATTTTATTAAAAAAATTCAAATACCATAGCCTAAATCTACCTAACATTACAATTTTCATCAATTTTTGCCAAGGTTTACATAACATTTCCACATTGTTTCATAAAATGAAAAATATGTTTATTTAAAATTTCAACAATACACTCATGACCTAAATCTACCCACCATCACACTTTTGTGATCATGGACAAAATTGGAAAAAAATTTCATAGCAATAAGGCAAAATTGAGCTTTTCAAAACAAACTAAGCATTCAACTAGATTGAGGTATTCAATTGAATCTATTACTATAACCAATGCTCCCAACCCAAAGCTGTGTTGCCTAAGATAGAAGCACAAATATCAAGATTCAAATGAAAATACAATTTAATAAATAGAGAAGAAAAACATTGTTCTCAAGCTTCCAATGGATTTTTTTTCTATCTTTTCTCTAAGCTAAGTGAGAATCCAATACAATACCCAAGCATCAAACAAACTCCAAGCAATCTGTAATCAATTAGAAGAAAACCAGTCCAAGGTATGGATTTAAAAAATTTTGCTCTTTCATTTTCTCTCCAAGAACTCAAAAAAACAAGATACATGATAGAATAATGGGCCTTTTCAATATAAGTAAAAAATAACTTAGAATTAAATTATCCTTTTACCTTTTCATATTTTCATATTGTCAATCTTTTTACATTGGCTAATATCTAATAAGAGATATTTTGAACCTTTTATTTAAATCTACTTATTAATTAAGTAGAAAATTTAAATAATTGCTTTTAACACAAATGAAATATCTCTAACCTAAACATATATTTATCTTTTTAAATCCAAATATACATGTCAAGTATCTAAATATTAGTGTGCCTTGTTGGTATCCATTAGTGGTAACTAAATAACATAATTGTATCGTAGAAACTCTAATATGCATCTACAAAATGAAGAGAATGACACAAACACTTATAATTCTTACACCAACAAACATTTAACATCCTTCATATAAATAATCTTCCAAAAAATGCTCCCTAATAAAACATATTGTTGCATCCCACAAAACACTCCATGCATCATTTTTATTGGCATCCCTATAACCCTTAGGCTTATTTTGGTATAAGCTCTCCAACCTAATATCCATCTACTTCTTACCCAAAAAGTGTAGTGTCCCTCCTAGACTCACATTTTTATTTATGCCTTGATAGACCTATCTAGACTTATGATTGATGTTTTGATGACATTTGATTGATACTTATGATCTTATTCAGGCTCAAGATGCTTATGGGTGATGATGGATATTTGATATGACTCATGGTGATTGGATGATTTATTTGATCGATGATACATTCTGGATTATTTGATGGATGGATTTATGTTAGATGGATTATATGCACTTGATATTCCTATGTGGACTATATGATTTATGATGTTATGATAGTTCTAACCCCTATTTCATGATTATGGCTTCATGTGATGCATTGATGTTGTTATTGTGCGACTGTCTTCGTGAAAGGGACAATGCCTTATCACTCATTGCAATTATCTTCTCACTTGCCTCTTTTATTATGATGTATATATGTATCATTTTGTGTTGTAGTGGTGATTGCAGGATTGCAGGTACTAGACATCGACTCCACTTGGTCTCATAGGTTTGAGCGTGTCCTATCCCAATGGCAAGTTGTCGGAGATGGCATGTGTTTCCCTCTCATACTCTAGTCTTAGTTGTTCACCTTGTGAGTTATGTTGTGGCATAAGTTGGTGGTTAGTGTCTTGAGTCGGTTTTAACTCCTTGTCAGGTTGCTTGAGGTGATGTGAGTGTATGTTTATTATTTATTTAATAATTAGATTAATGTGATTTATTAATATTTGAATTAATTTATCATATAGTATGGTATTTAATTATTGAAGTTTAATTAATTGAGTTTGATTAATTTATTATTTGATAATTAATTTATTGTTGAGATTAATTTATTAATTTATTTGATTTCATGTTTAATTGATTTGTACTAATTATTTATTGTTTTATTATCTATTGATTTATTAATCATTTAATGTTGATGTTTTATTATTGATATGATTTTTATGCTTAATTATTAGTTTCTATTTATACAATCCTTTTATTTATTATTTTATTATTGGGATTTGATTTATTATTATCCCATCTATATTTGTATTGTTGCATTAATATTATTTGCATAATTGAATATAATATATAGTTACCTACCCCTTATTTCTATTGGTTAATTTTGAATGGGTAAGTAAATAATATTATTAAATAATGTTTACCTCGGTACTATGAAAGGTAGGTAAGAAATATATTTTTATCGAGTTTTTTGATTGGCCAGTGATTTTCTATAGTTTGGAGTTTAATTTTTATTTATTGGAGTTTTGTCGTGTGTTGTCGGGTTGGCATCTCTGCAATTTCGAATTGAAGCTTTGGATTTTCAATTGAGTTTGGATTGGATTGTTGGAGTTGATTTTGAATGTTTGGATTGGAGTTGTTGGTTGACTGCTCTTCATTTGATTACTTTTGCCTTGGATTGCGATTCCAGGTTGGAGTCTTGCTTCCCTCTACAAATTTATTTATTTTGAAAGATTGTCTGCAATGGGGATGTTGAAGGACTGTTCAGGGATTGATTTCATGTTTTAATATTTTAAATTTGGTCTAGGAAGGATCTTATAAATGAATGAATTTGTGTTTTATTAAATGCTAAAATATGAAATTTGGGGGTGCTAGGAATGTATATTTTACTTATTTCTCTCTTGAGTATGCATTCCTATGTCTTTGTGATTTAGATTGAGCTTTATAAGCTTCATAATGATATTTGTATTTTTCTGTATTATTTTTATTTTCATCTCCTTTAGATTCTATGATTTTCTTTTTGCAAATTGGTGTGAATGTGAGTTGTCGGGAGTTACTTTCAGGACCTCTTGAGGATTGCATTTTCTTCATTATCCTTTTCTATAAGTAGTATGAGTATTTACTAAGCATTGGAATGCATTTTTAAAGGTTAATTTGTATTCCTTTTTGGTGTTATTGCCATTGCCCTAGTGTTATGCAAGTTTTGGAGTAATTATGTGTGTTATTGTGCATGGTTGTGGCTAGAGATTGATGTCAATCTCACCTTGTACATTCATAAAGTGATTAGTATTTGTTTTCTCTATGTTATTTTATCTTCCTAAACCTCATGTAAGTGCCCCTTGATCAGGCGTGTGATCATATGCAAACCTAGGCAAGTTTCTTACCTGTTTTGCAATTTTTCCTTGCATTTTTTGCTCAAAACCCAAAACGCCATTTCTAGGATCCAAAACGTCATTGTTAAGACCCAAAACGCTTGAAGAATGACTCAAAATGATAATCTGGCTCCCAAGAATGCTAACCTAGAATCTGAGAGCGTTAATCAGCTTTGGGGTGTAGGAAATTGCCATTTTGGTCACTGTGATTAAGGAGTTTGATTTTGTGCATTCTCCAAAGGCATTTTTGAATTGCATTGAGTTTCTCTGATATATCTATTATGTCATTTTGATCTATGCACAATGATATGGTGCTTTGGTAAGAGGTTTCATGCCTTACCATTGAGGATTAGGCCTATTGGTTATATAGCCCCAACGAAGGGAGGGATTCCTCACTGTTGAGGATTAATTTTGTAAGCTCCAGTGGGATGAGGTTGACTCACTGTTGAGGATTGTTATTGATTTTATTTTGGCCTTGATCTCATGTTTATACTTTGGTGCTTGATTGCATTGTTTGATGGAGGCTTTTGCATGATCTTTGAACATATGTATCTATCTATGTCTCAGATGGTATCAATAAGGATATGGTTGTGTTTATGTTACTTGTAAGCCTCCATGAATTTTTTGGGATGCTATATTGATGTGTGTTTTCCCTAAGGTTATAGTCCATGGTTGGGAGAGTGGGCTCTTGCATGTGTAGGGTCAGAGTCATGAGCAATAGACCACTAGGAAAGGGTCTAGACCTTTCATGGGACCACATGAACAATTTATGATTAATTGCAAGTGATAACCATAATAATTGATTAGAGGATATGGGTAATTAGGAATTCACATAATCAAGATAATGTGAGTAGTGTGCCCCAATGGTAGGTCCCAGGGAGATTATTTTGGGATTATATATTTCAAGGAGATGGATTTGAAACCTATGATTGGGAAGACCATTGGTACGATAGACTGACCTCCCTTGTTTGCTCCAAGGTTCAGGTGGATTCCACATGAGACTAGCATATGATGACACTCTTCCCTACATGTGTCCATTATCCTTATGCCTTGATTTCTTGTTCATGCCTTTGGAAGTTTATTGATTTATGATTTAACCATGTGATGTGATTGGATCTCTGATTCTTAATGTTATATGTGGATATCCTGTTGAGTCCCTTGGTTGTTAGGTGTCAGTCTAAGTCTTGAGTGTGAGTAGGAACCCCATGTCATCTCCTAGTATGGGGGGTGGTTCCTATTTGGTTCCACATGGTCAGGTGGTTTGATGCCTTCTTCCATAGGGATGTTTTTTTTTCATGCTAATGTGTGTGGCTATTGATTCTATGATTCTTTATTAAGTAATGGATGTGCAACTGATTTATATAAACTGAGATTGTAATGTTTATTCATGATGGCATTGTAAATGTAAAGAATACTATGTACTTTTATCTTGTACGCTTATGTAATAGGGAATGATATTGATGTAGAGGCTATGATGTTGAAATGAAATAAGATGATGTATTATCTTATGTTTCATGTTGTGGATAAGATCATTAAGTAGAATTATAATCTTATGATGAATTAAAGAAATGGATGATTATATTTAGTGTATTTTCGTTATGTTATATGATTCTTAATGACTCAATTGCATGAGTTCTTAATTGGAAGTAAAATAATACTTGTTGCCCTAATCTCATATACATGTGTATGGTTAATAATATTAATGCATAGAGAGAAGGATAATCTTAATGAAATGATCTAGATTCCTCATGGGAGAAAGGTGTACTCAATTCATGATGAAGGATTAATGTGTGAATAAGAATATTTGATTTGGTGCTCAAAAATGAGCCTAGGAAGTTAATGGGGCTATGGAATTATGCATGGGTATATCATAATCTCATGATAAGAAATTATGAGTAAAACATAATGTATCACATGTTATGGTTTACTTGATGTAGCTATGTTATTGTGTTGTTACTTGTAAGTAGTGACGTTAAGGTACCCTAGGGAAAGAATGAATGGATGTTACATGTGTTATCATTGAAATGTTGATTCCGTTTGTATTAATTGTTACAATTAGCTATGGTTATGTTCACACTGTTTTAAGCATTCTTATGAAGTTAACTTATGTTTAGAATATTTTGGTAGTTTATTAGGTTGCAATAAATTATCTCTATTTGTTAGTTATTTTTTCTATTTTCTCTAGGGTATTTTGGTGGGCATTACATATGGTATCCGAGCCCATGTTCATACACTTGGTACTCTAGTTTTACATGATCCCATTGTGCATACTAGCACTTAACATGGGGTAGACCAGTGGTTTATCCCTACTTTTTATTTCATTTTCATTTGTTGCCCTAGTTTTAGCTCATAGATTCTTTTTCATCTTGGATAGACAGGATGCCTGCTAGAGGTAGAGGTCATGGTCATGGTGGTCATATGGGTACTCAATGGAATCATCATCCTAAGGTTTCTAAAGATTCACACCATGAGGAGCAACAACAGGATCAACAGGGTGGTGATGCAATTCCATAGTTGTATATGCACTTCAGAATATTCTTAATCATTTAGGACCAAGGCAGCAGGAGAACGATAGGAAGAGTCTCACCATTTTGGAAATTAGGAGAGAGAGAAATTACATTCACCTCATAGGAGAGAAGATGTTGTTGTGGATCAAGGATACAGTTGCAGCTAGCCATATGAGAGATATTTTGAGATCCCATCCCCCTACTTTTGATGGTTCTAGTAGTGGCATGGAGATAGAGACTTGGCTTCTTGACTTGGGTAGGTGTTTTGCTATGCATCTATATAGTAGTAACACCAAGGATAGATGTGTGATTATGCATCTTCATGTATTTCCTTCAACATGGTGGCATACTGAGGAGCATAGGTTTCATCTAGATATTACAATGATTTCTTGGGAGTTGTTCCTCAAGTGGTTTCGTACTCGATGAAAAGGATGAAAATGAGAAAGGTAAGTTTCAATGGTTATTATGCAAATAAATCAATAAAAGCATAAAACAAACCAATATACCTTATTAATTTTACCTTCTCCTTCAGATTGGGCTTGATGAAGTGGAAGATGTGCCCTTGTACTCCACTTGTTTGGATTTGCCCTTTTTGATTGATGTGGATTGCTCTCCAAGATTGCACAACAATGATAATGGGAATGGATGATGAATGCTCAAAGGTAGGATATGGATGCCATGGATGCTAAGTGGGTATTTTCCTATAGTTGTGATGCTCTTGATGGATTTCTAAAGCTATGTTGACAACATAAGGTTGCACAAATTGGAGATGATAAATGAAGGGGAGGAGACCCCGATTTATAGATTTGAAAGGGGATGAATGGACAATTGAGATTGAAAGATGATAAAGGGTGAAGATTGAAAGAAGGTGGGGATATGGATTGAGATGACATGGTGTGGAGGCCAAGAGATTTTCCATAAAGGAATTGTGTGTCTCCATACTCCACAATGTACATGGGGAAGATATCCCAAGTACATTGGGAAGAAAAGAAGGAATTAGAAATTCCTTAGGGGATGAACAAGAGAATTAAAAATTCTCAAATAATGGAGTGCATAGGGAAAGGAGATGGGAAAAGGAATTTAAAACTCCTTGGGAAGATGAGAGTGCATGGGAGAATGAGATTTTTTGAAATCCTTGAAATGACCCAATTAGGTGCATTTAAGGTTGGAAGGTGAGGAAGGGACAAGTGGACTTAGCCATTTATGGCTATTGGTTGACTTGGTGGCTAATCATGGGGATTAGCCACTAGCAAATTATTATGGAGGTGATTAGGTGGGGTAAGAAGATATTAGAAGACAAGTGGGATTTGTAGGAGGATTTGACAAGAGAAGAGAGAATTTGTGGAGGGATTAAAAATTAGAAAATACTATTAAGTAGGCTTCTAGAAGAATTAATTAGGCTAATGACGAATTAGGGAGAGTGATTTGTAGGAATCACATGACTTGGTTAATTAATTGTCATTAACTAACTAAGAGAGGATTTAGAGGAAATAATTAATTTGAGAATTTTAGAAGAATATGGAATAATCAATTATTGGATTATAGTGACAGGATTAATTAAATTAAATTTAATTAATTCTGAGAGGAATAAAGTCAACATAATTAAATTGATTAATTATGTAAAAAGGATAAAATTAATTAAATATTTAATTTAATTAATTTTGGACATCTACATGTTTCCCCTCTTTTACGCAGCGACAAAATTGGCGAAAGACAGAAGAAGGATGCCCTAGTGTGAAGACACGGGTGGTATATGCCCCCTTGAGAATTTAACTGGGAATTTGCAAAATTTTCGAGAAAATTCTTGAAAAGAAGAAAATGACAAAAGAAGAGAGGAAAAGGGGAGATGAGAAAAACAAAAATGAGAGAAATTTGGGTAGGATGGAAGAATGTGAGAGAAACGGGGCCATGGGGGCCCCATATAAGCCACACGGGGCCCAAGGAGGGGTCATTGTCACATACACCTTTAGGAGATTGGAGAGAACAGAGCCCTAGGAGAGAAATGGATTGCATTCATGTACATGAGAATCACGCCGAGAGGATCCACCGACACCATCGACCATAGCACTATGGCCCACCGGTAGGTACCCTAACCCCACTTCGTGTTTTAGTAGGCTAGAGCATTTATTAAGGGTAATAAATAGGCCAAAAGGTTAGCAGGGCAGAGACGTTGATTATTGTATCAATGTCTTTGCGGGGGTTCAACATCTCCGCAGGGGAATAACGCCTGTGCAAGCATTGAAAGGGCTTAGTAGAGGGGGTCAATGCCAACGCTAGCGGCCTAAAGAAAGCACATGCACTAACCAGGGTTGAAGGGGACAAAAAGGGGGCGGGGACTGTAGTTCAATTTCTCCGCCTATGGCGCCATGCAAGAACCGCGGTTTCAATGCCTGTGTTAGGCGGGGATCAACGTCTCCACCAGGGAGGCTAGGAGGAATAAAATGAAGAATGGGGAGGGGATAAAATGGGTTGAAGGGGGCGCATACATGCTTCGAGGATAGCGCGAGATAAGATATAGGCTAGAATAGGCTAGGATATGGTAAGGTAGGATAAAATAGGAGGAATGGGATAGAATATGAAGGTTAATGAAGTGAATTGGCTGGATGTAGTAGGACAAGGGAACGCTCACGTTGTGAGAGAACTAGCCTTCGACCACGAGGCTATATAGACGACTCTGATCAGACAAGAGGGAGATCTTGAGAATAGTGGGCTTAGGGTTCATTGGGAGATGGCCTAGGATTAGGGCTCATACTGTCATGATGACAACACTGGTTGAGAGGTGGGATAGCAGGATATGTACTTTCCACCTTGCTACTGGAGAGGCCACCATCAGACTTCTAGATGCCTGGAGGATCTTGACGATCCCCATCCGAGGCATGATCCCGGAGTACAGGTTTGGATGGAGAGTACTACCTATGAAAGGCATGCAAGTATGCAACACTACCTATGGAGGGCACGTAGATGCACTTAAGTTGAGTTATGCAGATTTGACACATCCCATGACTGGTGTTGTTTATGTGTGGTTTGATCACTGGGTGCTTGATGCAAGATTTGAGAGGACATGGATTTTCTATTGGATGGGTTGGATGTGTTTACCACATGCTAGAGGATTTCATGGTCTACTGTTGGGGTGTAGTGATGCTCAGGCAACTGTACCACGATATGCACTTGTGTTTGTACCAAGATTATCGGAACCTAGGCACAGGAATCACACTGCTTCACATCTAGGCATGGCAACATATTGTAGTGGCACGATCCATAGGTCGACAAGAGAGGAGGCGGCGGTTCCACATTGACTGATATAGAGGACTGCTGCACTATCACTGCCTGGGGCTATGTGTTTTTGGAGGCAAACATTTGATGAGATGATGTTCTTCTGCTAGCACCCTAGAGATTACTTTAGTAGCGAATATTCGCCAATGGCGAATTTTTCACGTCAGTGGCCTGGGAAATGGCGAATATTTTGTATCGACTGGGGGTGGCCATGTCGCTAGAACATTATCAATTTCCATCAAATTCACGGCCCGATCACCATATGTTGTATGTAATGAAATGTTTCTCTATGAGGATTTCACCAATACAATATCCAATGGACACATGGTAAATTTAATTTTTTTGCCTACACTCTCCGAGGTTGCCTTAATAGACGACCATAATTTGCCTATAGGCATATGAAGATTTGTTAGCCAGGAGGACGCAATTCGCCCAAAATTTTGCTGTCGCATGTCTCCATTCACCCCAACTTTCACCAACTATATTGTATTTGCCAATTATTTGGATGACCCATAATCGCCTCAAAAATTACATGTCATGTTATAGTTACGCGGGATTCGCCAAATATTTGTATACCATGTAAAATTCTCGCCGAATTCGCCATATAAGGATTGGTATAAATACATTCAAAGATCAGATCTATCTCTACACAATCAGGTGGGTTCTAGGCTCTGAATTCTGATCAATAGCGAAGTTTTAGACCAAGGAAAATCATTGTTGTTGACTGCATTGGTAACTAGTAGTGACCTAAAGGTGAGTGATCATATTTTTGATGTGTTATAATATTATTCTGAATTTATCTATATTTGTTTGCACTATTGAGTTCATTTTTATTCAGTGGGGACCCCTTAGTGCCAAGTGGTCACCCGGGAGATTCAGACCTCAGGCATCTAGATTGTAGGTTGTAGGGCCAATGAAATATATCTTATACTTTATAGTCTATTACTGCTTCTTCAACAAATTGATATTTTTTTGGTAGCCTTATTTCATTGGAGATGTCGAACGGGAAGAAGGGTAGGAAACCTAAATATGGGGAAGGCCATGAGAGACCAACAAAAAGAAGAACATTGTCTTTGTACTTTGGCTTTGGAAAAGATTGTGGTAAAAATCAGGAAGGTATGTCATCACACGTACAGGTACAAATTTTGCAACCTACACTGCATGTTGAAGATGACGGCGAGCCTGATATCTCAAATCAGGATGATGTTGAAGAAGATTATCTAGTAGATGCCCAAGTTAGCTAGAATGATATAATCGACTTGGATGATAATGCCATTGATGATAATCCATGAAAGGGGAAAAGAAAAGCCAGATCAAAAAAGGATCAACCATAATCAAAAAAGGATTGGGAGTGAGATGTGTCAGTGGGGAATTTTCAAATTAATTAGGCATCAAAGTTTCCATTCATTGAACCAGTGGAGAATCCAATTGAAGGCGAACCTCCAATAGAATGCAGGTGTAAGATTTGCACTTGGAAACATAACAAGGAAATTAGGTTGTAGCTAAAATTTGACACCATAGAAAAGCATATGGGTAAAATTTATGAAAAACAAATGATAGACGAAGTTGAAAAATCAATGATAAGATGGAAAAAAAAGGAGGAATGCAATCATGTGAGGAATGTCGAAGAGTATTATTTTCATGACAAAATACAGACGAAGCTTGCTGAAGTTAAAGGTTCTATTGAAGTTAGTTTTGGAAAAGCAATGCAAATAGAACAACTGGGAAAAGTTGTTTAGTTAAGCAGTGTTTTTTTATATTTTGAGCAGAGGGCGTGCTATGACAGATTTCCCATCAATTAGTGGTTTATTACACTTTTTGAAAGTTCCTAACTATCCTAATAGACATTGCTCAGTAAACAGTGGATGGGAATGGGCAAGTTGTCTTGCTAAGGTTGAAAAAGAAGATGTAAAGGAAAAAATAAGAGAGCAAAACTTTATTACATTTTCTTTAGACGAAGTTACGACAGTAGACAATACTTCATGGGTATGCACGCATGTTTATACTGTACAAAATCATGCCCTCCAACCTCATCTACTATCTGTTGCTAAATGAAGGAGAGTGCGATAGTGGAAAATTTATTTCAACTAGTAAAGAGAAGTTTAATTGAATATGGAGGTATGGATGACATGACGGTTGCCAAAAAATTGGTGTGTGTTGGAGCAGATGGAGCTTCAGTAATGCAAGGTCATAGGAACAATCTTTGTACAAAGATTGAAACTTTATTTGCACTGTACATTACTGCAATTCACCGCATGGCTCACATAATGAATCTAGATTTTGGAATTGTGAGCAAGTATGCTTCGGTGAAAAAAAATGAAATTTTAATAACAGAGCTCTACTCACACATCTGTCGAAGTCCCAAGCGATTTATGGAATTTCAACACTTTGCTAATGGAATAACTGATGGGAACAAGATTCTCAAGGATAATGATACTAGATGGATCTCTTTGGATGGTCCAACGCATCGAGTTTTTTTAGAATATCCATCCTTGATTGGACTATTTCACACAACTAGCGACGAATCAGATCAACCAAAATTTCCTGACCTTTTTCGGAGGTTAAGTAATCTAGAGACACTCTTAACTTTAGCAGCTCTTCTGCCCATGCTAGAGGAAATGAGGAATATTATGAAGGCTGCCCCAAAAAGAGCTATGTATATTACAGAATATGCTACGCTGCGCAAGATGACATGCATGACCCTCGACAATCTCTATCAAAATCAACTAGCACTATCTGATGAAAAAATTGTTAAGTGGTGGACACTCATAGATTTGAACAATCTTGATAACTTTTTCCAAATCGGTGCAAATGGAGAGGTATGTGTCAATGTACGGGGAGTTGAGACAACAATGCACTTCTATGCTAGGGTCGACCCTGAGGAACTAAGAAAGTGCCCCAAGCAGCAACTAGCAAGAGTTTCAAGGGAAGATTTCTACAAGATTGTTGAGTCTGTAACTACTTTTGTGAAGAAAATTGCCTATGATCCTTCCTCACAAATTAGAAGCAGATTCCCTCTTGATAACCTACTCGAAGTCATGTCTATTGTATTTCCTCAATATTGGATCCTCAACAATGCAACTGATTTTCAAAGTAAGCTACTGACTTTGATAAAACAATTTTGCATATCCAGAGAATTGAATGGAGTAACTATAAATGGAATATTAGACGAAACTTGTCTTAGAAAGCAATCATCTTGTTTTTCATATACTATGAGGGAACAATATGGCACAATGGAGAACCCCCGCGGAGAGGGATCAGTAACAAGGCTTTGGAAATATATAGCTGAGAATGCAGCGTTGCGTGATTCAATGCCAGAATATTTTAAGCTTGTTGATTTATGTCTTACCATGGTATTGTGTTCGGTGGAAGATGAGAGAGTTTTTAGTGCTTTGGGGTTCCTAAAATCAAAGCTAAGAAACAAACTAGACAAAAATTTGGAAAATTGCTTGAGGCTCTATACATCTAGGTATGATGTCCACACTTTTCCTTATGATAGGGCACTGCAAATCTAGAGGTCCAAATGTGAAAGAAGAGGTTTGGGAAACACTTCAAACCAAAGTGCCAATGGGACTACTGACTCATGTACTAGACCTACTGGTAGCATTGAGATGTAGTTCAACGAAGGTATGCAGACTCAAAGTGAAGAAAACACAGACAAGAATCAAGAAAGCTCTGAATTTGATGAGGACGAATGGCAAATGTAAGAGATTGGTATTTATTAATCTTATTACTGTATCTCATCATTCATATTACAAAATCATGTTAATATGGTTGATAACTTGATGACATTTTATGAGTCTCAACTTTTTGCAACAAGAATTTAATATTGATTTGTAATTATATTTTTCAACTTTCTATTTCCAGATTAAAAATAGCATAATAAAATACCATAATGTGTTTATTGATACAAAGATATTTATTTAGACATGTTTGAGAACTTAGATTTTCATTAATTCTTTCAAAATATAGCCATATGATACAATTCATTCAATACACCACTTTGTGTGATTCTCCATGCAAAAGTCAATACAAAGTTTTAGAACCCTTTGCAAATGACCCTGAATTCCCTTTTATACAAACAAGGGAGAAACAACAACTTTAGGTCGATTTGCAACATGTGAAGACTCAACATCAAAATCACAAACTCAGGCTTCAACACAAATTTAGTTTTACATGGCCATCACAGGATAGATTAGCAATTTAACAACTGCTACATGTCTGATGTCTCCTGTTCAAAAAACAGAGTTCAAAATTAAATATTAATTCAAGCCATGACAAATTAAATATAGATAATAGCAGTGTCCAAAACCTAGTAATTAGAAATAGAGAAATGCTGAAATGTTAAAACTTGGGAGAATTTGGGAATACAAATTTAGAGGATGAAGGTTTGCACTGTGCCTCATAGATTCATAGGTTGTATTAGCAATAGCGAGTGCTGGTTTTTTCCTATTCATAAAATAGAGTTGTTTCAAGTGATGCCAAATTTCAAACAAAAAAAACATAAAAACTTGAATTAAGAGTAAAAGCAGAAAACTGTGCAATACATACTATGATTCTTAAGATTTATGTGCCAGTTTTTGTAGGGTGCTCCACTCTTCGTCTAATGGAAGGTCAATATTCTTTAAACTATGGAAAGTCAATTGCAACTTCGCCAACAATCCATATTTAGAAGAGTGACTCGACATCACTGTTTCACCCAATACCGCATTCAGAGTTGTAAATGGTTTGATGAATTCTAGAAAGTTTTGGGGAGTTGTGTTCTTAGGAAGCAAGTCTAAATCATACTTCATTTTTATCTCCATGTTTTTTTTGTAAGCTTCTTTTCCAATGAATTTATTTGATGGGTCAACGGTCTTAGGCAAACCAAGTTTAATCAAAGTAGTTGTCTTTTCTTGCAACTTCAATATCTTTTTGCCACATTTATCCATAACTTCTAATGTTTCCCTTAGTTTCTGGCATTTTTGAAGGATAGATGATGTCTTAACTGTGGCATCAATGCAGCTCTTAATTCCCTTGGATGCCAAAGAGTTGTCACTAGTACTGTAGACTACTTGCAAAATCTATTTTGCCATATCCTCTTTTGAATAAACATGTATGCTCTTCTCAATGTGCCCTTTGATTTTCATATAATTTATTCTCAGACTTTCATTCAATTCAAACCATTCACACAACTTGTCACTCTGCATTATTTTCCCCCAAATATTTTCTTGTATATGCTTCGTTGTATTTTTCATATTATCTTTCAATCTATCCTCCAAAGTTTTAATTTTATCATTCGCATTGTGTAGGTCTTCTTTCATTTGTGCATATTTTTTCCTTTCTTCCTCTACTTCCTCTTCCAAATGTTTTTCTTTTTCCTTCTCATGATCCAATAGGTCCTATATTTTTCTTATTTCGGTAACAAAAAACTCATAACTTTTGTATAATTTTTGAAAACTGCCTCTTTCCTCATCAATTTTTTTACTGCTTTTAGCCAGTTTTTCTCTCAAGTCCTTCAATTCTGCATCCATCTTTTCTTGCTCTGCAATTTCTACTACAGAGCCTAAATTTTTTATCCTTTTCTGTAAATCATTGCACTTTTTATCTGTTGCTTTCCTCTTTGATTTTTCGTTTGCCAGGTCTGCTTGTAACTTTTCTATTTGTTTCTCCAGTTTATTTTTCTCTCTCCACCTTTAACAGTGAAGTGTAGACCACTTCGTTAGTCCTTTTTGACACACTAATTTTGTCCACATTATGTACTTTGGAAAAATCCATTTAGAGGGTGCTAACTTGAAATTTAGAGGGATCTATCTGACTGTGTAGTGGATTTTTGTCTGTAGTTGGTGGCATAACAACCATGAACTCCATCATATCTTTGTGTGGGTCATATGTTGGAAATACCCTATTCCTTATAGGTTGTTCGTCTAAAACTTCAGTCAGGGCAACCCTATGAAATGCTCTCTTTTTTTCTTTATTTGCATTTGTTGTATGTTCAAATTTATCATAGTAATCACGAAATTGAAAATATGGGATTGCTGAAGCAATTGAATGTTTGAAAGCTGAAATAGGAATAACAGAGGCTCCAGTTCCACCTATGCCTACGGTTTTAACTAATGCATTACTAGGATTACCAACAACCATTCTTGATCCTATCCCATAGTCACTTTCATGTGTAGTTTTTATAATCTTTTGAGGGGTCTGATCTGAAGCTGCAAATGATAGATTTGTAGTGTCAGTGGCACTTATATAGGATTCTGAATAGTATGAGTATCTACCACTAGTAGCCTCTTGCGAAAGATATTTTGTTGTTTCCCTTGTCCAACACCAAGACAACTAGTATCAGTAGTAGTACACATGCCAACCCCACCAATCGCAATGGCACTTGACTAAACACTAATAGGAATACTATCCCCAGACCCCCCACTAGTGGCAGTGGCAATTGATTCACCACCAATGGGAATACCATGATGTGGTGGTGGTTGTGGATTTGAACCTGAAACAAATGCAGGTGGACCCTGAGGGTAATGAGTAGTACCTTTTCGTGATGAATCTGAAGAATGAAGTCCAATGACTGGTTTAACGGGAGCTTTTGATTTTTAATTTGATGGAATTTGTACCTCAAATGGATACCAAATGCCTTCTCCTCTGGGACCTAGAGCACCACCTTCAAAACCCATTTTTTCCACAATGTTTTCCCCTTTGCTATATTTTTCTTTCATGGATTCATTGAATCCACCTAATATTTAGGGACTGTAGTAGTTGTTGGAGTGGGCTCAACCTCATACTCATTATCATCTTCACTCCTGTCCTATGTTGTTGTGGGATGCTCAATATTCCACAATTTTCTAAACTCTTCATCCTCGTCGATGAACTCAAATTCTGCACTAGTCTTTGGTTCACCGAGATTCTTCCTCATAGTCCAAAAATCATTTATTTTGGTTTGAGTCCAATAACTTTCTTTACATTCTTATAGAATTATTTTGGGAATAGATTTGTTAGATGCATTAGCAGATTTTGGTAGAAATTGTAGGACCTCCTATTTTGGATGTCCTGACCCTCCTCTGTTGTCCTCTATGTGTGCAATGCCATTATTTGTGATGATATTTCTTTTGTTGAAATGTTATTGTTAGCAGCAATTTTCTCCATCTCTTTTTTTACCTCATCCCAGGAGTCCATGTTTCTAAGCTTTTTCTAGGAATGGTTTACTTTCATGTTGACATAACGTTGAAGAATTCCCATTTTTCTTAAGCCTTGCTTGAACTACATCGATTGGATCATACTGCCAAATACCCTCATCACCAAAGCTAAAAACTGTCAAAAAACCATGTGCCACATTGAATGTTTTTCTCTCAAATGCGAACCCTCCACATGAGAAAGGAAAGGAAGGAAATATACTCTTCTTTGGCTGACCATTGAAGTGCCTATATGTGCTCTCCAACTGTCGTACATATTCCAATGCAAATACCCTCGCCGTCACATGTATTGGAAGTCTATATGGTTTTACTGCTGATCTGCAAAACCTTAACACAATGTATTTTTCCATGAAGAACCAGTCAACCAATTGTATTTGACTTCCGAGTTGAATGCAATCTCTACAAGACACAGGCAATCTAGGCATTGGAGTGCTAGTAATTTCATTATACATTGATGCCAAAAAGAAGTATACAAAATCATTGTAGTTCTTTTCGTTATCATGCATCCTTATCTTTGGTGTCCATTCATATATTGGACACTATGTTATGTTCCGAGTCTTCTCATCAATCTTATAGTTCACAATTTGAAGATTGTTGGTCTCAAATATTGCACGATACTTGGATAGAAGGAGATATCAGAAGTAGGATGAGAACCTAAATGTCTTATAGGAACCTTTTTTTATCATTAGTAATTGTTTTTACATGGATTGAACAACATGCTCAATATAATTATATCTTACTGGCTGAGTTACACAATGGATATTAAAAATTATTTCAAGAAGGCTAGCACCCACTTCCCTATCATTTCCAATCCCAGGCAAAATGTCAGCAAGGAAATAGTATCCCGAACCCATGGAACAAAAATGTTAGAATCATAAGGAGTGTTATGATTCTGATCCAACAGAGTACCACACATTATTCGAGCTTTGATAAATGAATCTCTACGACTTGGATCAAGACTCTCACAATTCTCTGCTAGCTTTCCTAGGTCAATGTGGACGTTTGAGTTTTGTGCTTCAAACCCTAGGTTCAACAAATTAGCAAATTCTCCCACGTTTATGGATAAAATTTCCTCTTTTGTATTTTTATTGACAATTGATTTTTTATCTTCATCATAATTTTTGGCGTAGACCATGACAAAATCAAGGCAAGGGAATACTTCAAGTAACACCATGCTTCCCAATCCAACATCCCACGATGTGATTTTATTTGTTCTTTGTTTTAACATTGTGTTGAAAACCTTAAATTTTGCCCTAGTTGGATCTGCCGCCTTACTAGACAATGCATATCTAATATCCATGATACGCATTTCACCATGGATAGTAGGGTCATAAATATCATGGTATTCATCAGCGAAACCTGGTATTTTAACCAGTTCTGTTAGGTACATTTTTTTTTCACTTGGCTTCCTGTTGAACTACTGCTTCCCATTTTCCCCATCATTGTTATTGTTAATAATTCTAAATAATGATAGATACAAGCCTAAAAATGCTAACCCTCAAATTGAACCACGAGATTAAAAAAAAAAGGAAAAAAGGTGGGATGTAGGTGCTCTAGATTTTACCCAAAATTTCTATTTCACTAGATTGGTGTAGAAAGTCTTTGTTGCAACTTGCATTCCTTAATCTAGTAGCCATTTCTAATCTCCCTCGATTTACTGGCTTGTCCATGAAATGAAATACGATTATGATTTATGAGCCACTTATTTTGAAAAGACCGAAAAGTACAAAAGTAATACCTAAAGGGCAAAATATCTAGAAGCCTGTTATAATTTTATTAATTACTATTAATATCTATTCGCTGCCGAAGGACAAAACATTCATTGCTTTAGTATAAATTCTGAGGACATTAAATGTAAAATATTCAATTCCAAGCAAAGTTCTCACAAATGTGTTCACTTCCCACATTCGGACCGAAATCCACCCTAAGTCGTTGATCTATGCTCATCCAACATATGATGGTATATGTTGTCAGTTGTCATGGGTCCCATGATTTTTGCCATTTTTCGAGCACATCACCACACTCGAGTCACTTTTCCGGACTGTTTTTAAGTCTTTTTAATCCTTCAACTTCCGCCAAAAATAAAGCTTTATCGACGTAATTATATTTAATTAAATGTTAAATGTTCAATTTCGGGCGAAGTTATCACACATGTGTTCACTTCCCACATTCGGGCCAAAATCCACCCTAAGCCGTTGATATGTGCTCATCCAACAGACGATGGTATCTGTTGTTAGTTGTCGTGGGTTCCATGACTTTTGTCATTTTTTCGGGCACGTCACCACACTTGAGTCACTTTTTTGGACTGTTTTTTAAGTCTTTTTAATCATTTTCTACTTACACCTGAAATATAGCTTTATAGAATTAATTATATTTAATTAAATATAAAATGTTCAATTCCAGGGGAAGCTCTCACAAATGTGTTCACTTCCCACATTTGGGCCGAAATCCACCCTGAGTCATTGATTTGTGCTCATCTAATAGACAATGGTATCTGTTATTAGTTGTTGTGGGTCCCATGATTTTTGCCATTTTTCGGGCACGTCACCACACTTGAGTCACTTTTCCAGACTTTTTTAAAAGTCTATTTAACCATTTTTAACTTCTGCCCAAAATCGAGCTTTATAGACTTAATTATATTTAATTAAATGTAAAACGTTCAATTCTGGGCGAAGTTCTCACAAATGTGTTTACTTCCCACATTCAGGCCAAAATCCACCCTAAGTCGTTGATCTGTGCTCATCCAATGGACGATGGTATATGTTGTCAGTTGTCATGGGTCTCATAACTTTTGCCATTTTTCGGGCATGTCACCACACTCGAGTCACTTTTTCGGACTGTATTTTAAGTCTATTTAATCATTTTCAATTTCCGCTCGAAATAGAGCTTTATAGACTTAATTATATTTAATTAAATGTAAAACGTTCAATTCCTAAAATTTTGTCATTTTGAATATAGAAAAAAAGAAAAAGCATTGTAATTGCTGGAAAAAACAAGCCCACCAAAGGGATTGAAAAAGAGGGTAAGTTGTCAATTATCATATCAAAGTTGATTATCATATCAAAAGTATATTAAATAGTCTTTTTTTCTATTACAAAGATAGATTATAAGATCAAATGAGTGATAGGACCAAATAAGCGGATGTGCCTTAGTAAAATACCTAATTCATTGGGTGTTTTGTAAAGTAATTAATTACTTTAACTTGTTTGATACAAAACAAATGGGACAAATTACCACATTGTATATTGATACATATAAATGATAAAATATATCCGCTTCTCAATTCTATTTTTTGAAACTGTTCTAATAATATATTCACATCCTTGGTTCTCTTCCATGAAAGTGATCCCATCTACCATTCATAAATGTCTCAAATTTAATCATAATGACAAAATCTTAACTATAAATCATAGCATGTACCAACCCACCCATGCACTAGTTCAAAACTTCAACAACAAGTAAGTTGGACTTTTAATTCACTTGTTTTTCGCAAGATAGACATCTCTTTTTTTATATATTTATAAAATTATAATCAACCATAATCAATGTACAAATAATTAATGGAACAAACTGGATTTTATATCTATATATTAAATATAGAGGAAGAAGCATTACATAAAAAAGATCACAGTATTAAATTTGTTTCCATTATTTAACAAAATATTGAAATACCGTAGCTCATAGACAAAAAGCATTTGCAAAACTATCATTAATAAAATGAAATAGAAAGCATTTTTATATCCATAAGAGGCAAACTGAAATGAACTGGAATTTGCAAAATTATCATTAATATTTATGTTTTGTAAATTTATAATTTTAACATGTCTAGGACTTGATTCCCTTAAAAACTTTAAAGCCAAAATGAGTGAACCATTAAGCCTGTGAGGTTCAGGTTACGAGGACATAGCCCCAAAAAAAAGCTACTAGGGGGTCAGGGCTAGGCTACAGGTAGTGGATGGTCTACCCTAAGAATCTGGCCCTCCCTCCATGTAAAATTCTTCAGACAACATAAGTTGAGAGAATTCTTCAAGCCAACTGTAGTTTGGAAAGTCATCCAGGAGCAACCATTTCCAGAGAAATTCTTTGCCAATCCGCGCCCATTTCCTATGACGCGTGAACTACTCTGCATTCAGGTTCAAAAGAAATAGTTTCCTGGCCACTGACACTGTTTGGTTAGGGAGGAGAAGCTTGGTTAATTCACTCACCCAAGGGATCCCCACCCCTACTTCTACAAGGACGACAACAGTAATGTCGTCTCCAAGGAAGTCTTCCTTAAACACCTTCCTTATCAACATCAACATATCCACCTTGTCTCTTCTGAGGTCCAGAAGAGACACCAAGAACATGGATGTAATGTTCGTGTTAACATGATATCTATTTTCATTATGCAAAAAGTCTCTTCCTAGCACCATCCTTACAGCCTCATTGGTGAACATCCCAACCTCCTTGCAGACTGATTGGAGGGTTGGATCTTTCACGGAGCCCAAAAAGGCCCTCTGGTCCTTCGTAGAAATGCTTCTCAAGCGGATAGGAGTGTCTATATTGACAAATCAGATTGCCAAATTAAACAACCTTAGCCTATAGACCTAAACCAGAGGTAGAATTTAAATACCATGAGCTCTGATGATTTATCTACCAAATGGCAAAGGCTAATTGAAGATGAAAGAAGAAGAGATTGTATATAAATAGCTGAAGCTCTTGATTGTAATAACACCTTCTCTAACTGTATTAATTGCTTTAAATTTTTTTAAATCTTTCGTATATCTCTGCAAATCTTTCCCATAAATGCACTAGTGTGCGAAATTGGAAACAACTATAAACCAGTACCAAGTTGGCAAGTACCACATTGGAAGTCGTGGGGACAAAGTGGATTGTATTTAGTGACTAGACATATATTAAATGACCAACATTATCGATCATGACATTTGATACGTGTATTGAATCCAATTCCATTCCGGGCACTTTCTGGTGAACTATGTTCTCTTCAGAAAATTGGGCTGAAATAAAACTTCAGCCATTGATCTACGATCATCAAATGGTTTAAAATCATTGATGGATTTTAGGTACGTGTCACCCTTCACGTGTCAAGGAGGTCGTTCTTTTCGATACATCGTGCAGAGTCCGGATTCAATGTAATGTACTAATGTGATGTGATGTGCCTTGTCTATTAATGGTAATGAATTCATGAAATCGCCAATAAAATATATATTTTTCCATAAATAACAAAATATTAGCCAAACAAATTAAATAATTTTCAAGCAGTGGATAAAAATCACCAATACGTTTAAATAATTTTTCCTTCGGACTAAAAAATTTCGCCCATACAATTATATATTTGTTCAAATGAAAAATATTTGCCTCCTACAATATATATTTTTTCCACAGAACAAGATATTATTCGCTAGAATTTTATGGAATTTCGTACCCTAGAAAGAAAATCGCCAACACAAAATATATTTTTTTCCTATTTTGAAAAAAAATTTCGCCATCAATATGAAAATTTGCCCCAAAAAATAATGTCTGATTCGCTAGGATTTTACACTTTTCTTGGGGGGTGGTTTCTTAAAGTTATCCTTGCAGTGCCCATACATGGACAATAAGTGATGTCAAGAGGATTGACAGCTAGCATGGGCACACATAGAGTGTTGGTTGTTTGGTCGATCAATGTATGTTATTGAGCACTACATGCCACACAGGGTTATGCGACAGTTCAGGCATGTGCAATATCTAGTTGGACATGAGATAATCTACCCAAGGATCATATGGGAGGCCAAGGTATGGGGACAGGGAGTCGGGCCACTAGAGGTCAGGATCAGCTGGAAGACTGTAGAGACCATCGTTTGGGATGAGTAGTATCACGTTGTAGAGGATCCAAATTGTACAGAGGTATACAGGCACTAGTGGAAGGCACACATGCCGATATGACTAAGAATACCTAGGGTTCTAGATTTGGATGAGCTAGGACTATCAGTCGATGAGGTGGTATGGGGAGATGAGGATGAGTCGGCGGATAGGGTGGTATCAGGAGGGGTGGGGAGTGGATAGGCTCGACAGAGAGGGAGGGGGAGACAATAGGTTACTTCAGATGAGGTACCATTATAGGTACAACCACCGACAGTACAGACTGGATAGGTGCCCAGAGAGGGAGAGGGAGGTGATGCAAAGCCGATGGACATCCCAGATGTACAGGTCTAGGATGAGGAGGGTGGACATTTTATGGGTGGATAGGCATAGGTAGGATAGGTCTCCCAAGAAGAGTTCAACATGGTTATGTGGGAGAGGGATGGGGCGAGGGAGAGGGAGAGGATATTGGAGGAAGAGCTATAGGCCAGGGATGCTTCTTGGGGGAGGACTGGGAATTTGGAGGAGGAGTTGGTTGTGGAGAGGGCGAGGGTAGCGAGTCTGCAGTCTGAGGTGGATCAGTACAGGAGGGAGGCGAATGATCTAAGAGAGGATCTCCAAACAACACTGACAAAGGTGGGAGATCTCAGATGAGAGAGGGATGAGACAGACTAGCTTCTAGAGTAGGCAAGGAGTGGGGAGGCTATCCAGTAGATGTGGGAAGAGCTGGAGAGATTAGATGAGGAGATGGACACACTCTGCTCCCGATTGAGCAAGGTAGAGGCGAACACAGTTAAGTTGTGGGGTGAACTTCTTAAGTGCTTACACCATTCATTTTTTTATTAATGTAAATTGCTTATTTAGGATTTACAAATATTCAAGATTCATTAACTAATGATGGATAAAGTTTATATTTTCATGCAATCACACCTCCCAATGCATTAATATATTTTAAAAATGTCTAGGTACAATCATTAATGAATCTTCAGATTACAACATCAAAAAAAATTAAATTTTGAGAATACATTTTACTAAAAAAAATCAAATACCATAGCCTAAATCTACCTAACATTACAATTTTCATCAATTTTTGCTAAAATTTACATAACATTTCCACATTGTTTCATAAAATGAAAAATATGTTTATTTAAAATTTCAACAATACACTCATGACCTAAATTTACCCACCATCACACTTTTGTGATCATGGACAAAATTGGAAAAAAATGTCATAGTAATAAGACAAAATTGAGCTTTTCAAAACAAACTAAACATTCAACTAGATTGAGGTATTCAATTGAATCTATTACTATAACCAATGCTTCCAACCCAAAGCTATTTTGCCTAAGATAGAAGCATAAATATCAAGATTCAAATGAAAATACAATTTAATAAATAGAGAAAAAATTCCAATGGATTTTTTTTCCCTATCTTTTCTCTAAGCTAAGTGAGAATCCAATACAATACCCAAGCATCAAACAAACTCCAAGCAATCTATAATCAATTCCAAGAAATCCAGTCCAAGGTATGGATTTAAGAAATTTTGCTCTTTTATTTTCTCTCCAAGAACTCAAAAAACAAGATACATGATAAAATAATGGGCCTTTTCAATATAAGTCAAAAAAACTTAGAATTAAATTATCCTTTAACCTTTTCATATTTTCATATTGTCAATCTTTTTACATTGGCTAATATCTAATAAGAGATATTGTGAACCTTTTATTTACATCTACTTATTAATTAAGTAGAAAATTCAAATAATTGTTTTTTACACAAATGAAATACCTCTAACCTAAACATAAAATAATACACAAGTATTTATCTTTCTATATCCAAATATACATGTTGAGTATCTAAATATTAGTGTGCCTTGTTGGTATCCATTAGTGGTAACTAAAAAACATAATTGTATCGTAGAAACTCTAATATGCATCTAAAAAATGAAGAGAATGATGCAAACACTTATAATTTTTAAACCAACAAACATTTAACATCCTTCATATAAATAATCTTCCAAAAAATGCTCCCTAATAAAACATAATGTTGTTGTGGCAATTTGGAGGAATTGATTATGTGTTGCATTGGTGTTTGTCATTGATGTCAACACTAGCTACTTTAACTATTTACCAGTATCTGATTGGTCCCGGTAGGATGTTTGGTTTCTGGTTGGTAAGATCATGTTATGCTCTAGTATGCTTTGGTCTGTGGAATTGGTTTGGATTGGTTACTCATGTGTTCATGATGTGTATCACTTTCAGTTGGTTCGAGATTTGATGATCCAGAAGTTGTCACTTGTTCTAGTAAGCCTTTTGGTTATCAGTGAGGGTTTCACTGGCAGAGCTTTGTTGAAGATCTTATGATACTATGGATAACTGGAATTGGTGTGGCTTCTAGTAGGGATTCAAGATGCTGATGGTTATCATGTTCATATTCCAGTTGTTCGTGGTGTTTCATTTGGCTTATGGAGACCTATTATAGGTTCGGTGGTTATTCTTCTAGGTTATGGATTGATTTATGTAACTCATGGGTTGATGCGTTACCGGTTGGATTCATTGATTGGATTATGTTTTTTTTACCCTAAGGCAACTTGGTTGATCATTAGATTGTGAGCTTCAGTTATGAATTTATTGTATTATCTTTTAGGTGACCGACCTAATTGTTTAGGTCTTGGGTTGGTATAAATATGATGTAAGATCTCTTTGTAGATCATATGAGATCATGTATGGTATGGTATGTATGCGAACAATGTAATAATCATATGCAAAGGATTTGGTTGATCATAGGTGATCGAATTGGGCTTGTGGAAGAGGTTTTAGGCCTCCAGTATTGAGCTTAACTGGAACTCTACTCAAGCATGTGAGATGCTACTTGCAGTTCAATCTTCATTCTAGATTGTTGTTTGATGTTTTATGTAGTCAATAAGACTCCTTTTGTAATGAGCAGTGTGCTCTAGGTTGTTGGCCTTCCTGCATGTGCAGGCCCCTTTTTGTAATATTTATTCATCTAATCAATGGATATATATTGTGGGTCTCCATTCCCATCATGGTTTTTCCTCTTTGAGGTTTTCCACATATAAATCTATGGTGTTATGGTGTTTATCTTTGTGATTACATTATTGCTTATTGTTATATGCTTTTATGTTTACCAGTTAATGAGTTGTTGTAGTAATAGGGTTAAATTTCTCCATTTCGGTAGAACACTGATTCATCCCCCCCCACCTCTCAGTGTTCTTGGATCCCAACAATTGGTATCAGAGCCTGGTGCCTCGGAGGAAGTCTAACAGCTTGAGGAAGATCTTGTTTTCTGAAATCTATGGAGATAAGTTTAATGAAGGAACTTCAAGTAGCTCTTGAAGACTATGATGCTGAAAGATTGTGAAACATGAAGATGCAAGATGAGTTGAGATCTATGAAGGAATTCATTTTTACTTTGCAGGAGAGGTTGTCATCTACCCAAGCTAAAAGGAAGGAACTTTTACAAAATCAAGATGATGAAGAGAAGGATGCCCTTAAGGAACAATGTCAGAAGCTGAGTCAGGAGAATATGGTCATGAAGAATGAAATGCAAGCCCTAACTATGAGGATGTCCACGAAGATTGAAGACTGGAAGAAGAATGAAGAAAATCTTGCTATATCTGTGAAAGACAGATCTGAGGAATGCATTTGGTTGGTGTATGAGAATGATATGTTGAGAACTGAATTGGTGCAATCACATAAAAATGAGAAAGATTTGGAAAGAATGGTAACAATCCTAAGAGATGATCTGACAATTGCAAATTAATACAAAGATAAGTTCAAGGCTAGTTCTGCTAAGCTTGATGAATTATTGAAGGATCAAAGGGACACTAGAGACACTAGAGGTCTTGGATTTGAGCATGGAGAAAGCTCTGGTACTACAAATGAAGATCAAAAGGTCAACCGGAATCAGAGGTCACTGCTAAGGCAACCCAAAGAATATAAATTTAATGGTAGATGCTTTGTTTGTAATATATTTTTTCATATGACAAGGTATTGTAGAAATAGAGAAAATCAAAATAATAATGCTTTTCCCAATTAGTGTTCAAATTGTAAGAAGTATGGTCATAGGACAGAAGACTGTAGAAGTAATATGAAATGTCATGCATGTGAAAAGTTTAGACATATGGCTAATCAATGTAGGTCAAGGAATGGTCAAGGTTACAATAAAACAATTCAGAAGAACAATGTCACTTGTTATGCATGCAACAAAGCAGGACATATTGCTAAATTTTTCAGAAGCAAGAACCCATCAGCAGGAAGTGATAAATCTAATGAGAAGGGAAAGAAAAAGGTTGATGACACTCGGAAGGAGCATGAGAAGAAGTGGGTTATGAAGTCTGAGGCTCAACTTACAGAATCAATTGCCCCAGATGTTCATTTGGTTGAAGGATATATCCTGGTTACTCAACCGACATAGCAGAATGCTCCTACACCAGCAGGAAACTCATCCGACAACTAAGGCATTTGCCTTAGGGGGAGACAAATTGATGACAGATCTTGCATTGCCCCTGGTAGTGGTCTGAAAGCCTATTTCAAATATTTGGAAGTCAGTTTGAAGGTTAACCAAAAAATATTTGTTCGATCTTGGATCTAGTTTGGTTCACCGGTAAGTCACTTTATGAGTTATGGTTTGGTCATACATCTACAGTTAAGTATTTCAGAATCTTTGGTAATAAATGTTGTATCAAGAGAGATGATTTCATTGGAAAGTTTGATCCTAGATGTGATGAAGGGATATTTCTTGGTTATTCTAATGAAAGCAAAGCATATAGATGTTATATCAAAAGATTGCAAAGAATTTTGGAGAGTGCTAATGTCAAGGTGGATGAGTTGAATAGAAGTCAAATCATAATTTATGAGCAAGAACCGACAGTGGAAATGGTCTTAACTAAATCGATAACACTTTTACCATAACAGAATGTTGAACTAGTTACTCTGGCAATACCAAAAAAATCAATAGTAACTGAAGATCAGGGAAGAGGAACACAGAATCAGAAGACTCCTAGGTATTTAAGGCTGAATCATTCAGAAGACCAGATAATTGGACCAGAAAAAGGTTGGCAACTGATGAGGTATGCTTAATTTCTTTAATTGTACCTGATGCTCTGCAAAAAGGATTAGAAAATCTGTTTGATGGCAACACACAAGAACACAAGAAGCAAACGTTAGTGTTAGCAACCAAAGATTATTCTAAACAGGCATATCAAGAGAGATATTGAACATGAAATAAAAAGAATACAAACATAGAATAGATAAACTATGATCCTCCAAATGCTAACAACGATGCTCATAGTTGCTCCTCCCTTGTTCATCTCCTCTCCAAGTTCCCAAATGAGTGTAGCTCTTAGTAGCTTTTTGCACTATTTTTTTTGGATGTCTAATGGAGACTCAAGAGTATAAACTGAATGATCCTGAAAATACAAACGTGAACAAGCTAAAATGATATATTAGGTAATTAACTAAGATTAATTTTAGCCCAAAATAACAATGTGAGATGATTGTGCTAAATACTCTCTAAAATTCACTACAAGCTAGATGCATACAAGTTTTCAGGATCTGGATTATGAAGAAATGAACTCTATTTATAGGTAAAATGGAGCAATGGAGGGTTGAGATTGAGTAATCTCAACAAGGGTTATGATTGAAGGGCTTAAGATCCATGTGAGGGATTTCAATCCAATCCCAGGATGACAAATGTCAACAAGAGATGGGTTGAGAGGAGAGGGAATAAGCATTAAATGCTTGACATGACTTGAGGGTTAACTTGGGAGGTAAGGTTAATGTTGAGTTGAAAGAATAAAACCATTATCCAATAAATAATGTCTTTATCCAATGGATAAACTCTTGTGCAAGAGTTAGTGAAGACAACCATGGTCAAAGAAATAAATGCTTGAAGAGACCCATGGGTTAAATGAGGGTTGAGTTAGAGGTAAAGTCTCTAACCATGGGAGCAAGTGGATTTAACCATAAATGGTTATGTAAGAGCCATTAATGGTCATGTAAGAGCCACTAGTGGTTTGGAAGACTTTAGAGGTTAGCTTGTTGAACACATAAAACATTAAATGCTTTTCAAAGACTTTGAGGGCTTTGAGAAGTGAATTCAAGTTTCTTAGGAATGTGACAATAATTAGGGGATGGATTAGGCTAATTAGGAATGGTTAGAAGGGTCTAGAAGGGGTTTTAGGATTGCAAGTGGCTTTGGTGGGTGAGGGAAAATAGAATTTAAATTAAAATAAAATTAATTTATTTCAACTTGTGGTTTCAACTTGCATTTGTAGGAAAATGCAAGTGGGGGGGGGGGGGGGGTTTAATGATTTAAATAAATATTTTAATTATTTATTTAAAAGAGGAAAGGGGATTAAATTAAATAAATAGGATTTATTCATTTAATTGATTATGAATTTGGTTTAATGAATTAATTTAAATAAATTGGATAATTTATTTAATTAATAGGAGAATGTTTGAGGATGAATTAATTAAATGTTAATTTAATTAACTATTGACTAGTGGGTCTATTAATCAAATAAATAGCAAATATTCATTTAATTAAATGGACAGATTTATGTGACTACATTTGCCCCTCTTTGAGACGGTGCGGTTTATCCCGTCGTTTCAAACAAAGAAAAATAGGTGTGAAGAAATATGCCCCATAAATGTTAATTTACTGGGCGGTATGCCCCCTCGAAAGATGGGCCGAAAAATTTCAAAAATCGGGCGATCTCTCGAAAAAGATCGAGAATTGGCGGGGAGGTAGAAGAGAACAAAATAGCAATAATGGTGAAAGAATAGAAGAAATCGGAGATAAAACGGAAAAATGGGAGGCACTAGAAGTTCACAGGGACCATGGCGGTGAGTGGGGTAAAATTAGGGTTAGGGCGAAGGGTATATGTGGGGGTGAAGGGGTAAAAATAGGGTCATTTGCATCCATCTCCACAACGATTCAGAGCTCTGATAGTGACTTCTTTGAAAGAGTGGATAGCAGTCAGGATGCCAGTACCTATAGCAGATCATCGGCTAGAGCGAGTCCGTCGATTCCAGCGGTCAGATGACTATGGACCAGTGGTTCATAAATTTGAATTTTTATTTTTCACACATTTTTGAGGTCTTTTTTCAAGCGTCCAAGTTGAGTCAAGACAATAGCGCTAAAACTGTGTTTTAGCATTGTTGTCACTTTATCTAGCGCTATTGTGTCGCTATAGCACTATTGCGTAGTGGTTTTAGCACTTTTACAAGTTTTAGTGCATTCGTACAGTTGTTTTAGCGTGATCGAGTCAATCTTGTAGTGCTATTCCCCAGAAATGGCATTGTTGTGCAGTGGTTTTAGCGTGATTGGTTTTGTAGCGCTAATGTGTGGTTGTTTTAGCACGATTGTTAGCAGAATAGCGTTGTTGTCTGAAAAATAGATGCCCCAGTGTTAGAAAAATAATCTCCCGATGTCGATGGTGGATGGATGGATAGGTTAGTTGTTTTGAACCATAGCAACCCCGTTTACACTAGGTCATTATGATAAATGCCTATTGTAGTCTAGCTGTGCCATGATTGCTTACCTGTTGAGACCCGAAGATATTTGATCAGAGTATCTGTTGATAGTCTAGGTTTAAAATTTAAGAAAGTTTAAAACAAAACAACTGATGATGATGCGGATGTGTGATGATGTGTAGGAGTTTCTTCCCGTCTTACAGATATAGGAGAGGCATCCAGCCACACAGCAGTTGAGAGATCGGTTGATGGAGGCTGAGATTGATTTCATTGCAACAATAGGCCTTTATGATGTGATGTACATGCCCGTGATTCAGACGAATCGTGGCCTGATGACAGCATTAGCTGAGCGGTGGCACAATGAGACTTGCACGTTCCATCTGGCTATGGGGGCGATGACCGTGACATTGGAGGATGTGTGGAGGATCTTACACATCCTTATCTAAGGGGATCTTGTGACATATGACCGAGCATGGGGGATAGCAGTTGTGCAATGGATTTTTGACAAGGATGTGTTTATTGATGATGGCTCGGTAGCGTGGGAGGAGATAGTTGCATTATATGAGCCACTTACAGTTGTGCTATCAGGTATTGTTGGGGGCATGCTATGCCCGGATTGACGATCACATGGACAGGCCGTGGGTTGGGGCCAGGTTATAGAGCAGATGGTGATTGAGGGGACCCACTTTACATGGGGACCGTGTGTGTTGGCACATTTATATTGGGATCTGCATGAGGTGGTGTACCGAGAGAGGAGTAGTCTAGGAGTTAGGATCACTCTGCTGCATATCTGGGCATGGGAGCACCTACCCGTGACATGACCTGTTAGTTTGAGATTTAGTGCAGTGGATCAACCCTATGTGTATATGTACAGAGGTATGATGAGTCAGCCCCACATGGGGAAGTTAGAGTGGTGGCGACGGGCATTAGATGATCTAGATATAGTGATCTGGAGGCCCTATATTGAGTGTGAGCCTTGAGATGATGATGCAAAGGCCTTGCCTTATGTATTTATGACATGATACTTGATTGGTAGGACATCCTACAATGTGGAGAGATAGGTACTTGACAGAGTGATGAGGTAGTTCAGTTGGAGGCAGGGATTGCCGAGTGGATTAGGGGAGTATGTGCGGGAGGTACGGGAGAGATTCTAGTGGGGGCCAGTGTTACCGTATGATCAAGCCTTAGCAGAGTTTTGGACTTTACAAGCGAGACCATGGCATATGAGGTTGGGGATTGTAGATGCAGGGGTGACAGATGAGTATACACAGTACATTATTGCACATCCTATTCCATGTATATCAGATCCGGTAGAGCTGATTCCATCTTTTGAGGATGATAGGAGACAGAGTCGGAGGAGGAGAGGAGGTCGAGGATTTATAACTGATGGACGAGGTAGAGGTGATGGAGGAGGAGGAGGTGGGGGTGGTGGATTTGGAGGTGGTGGTGGGTTTGGAGGTGGAGGTGGTGGAGGAGGGCGGTTATAGCGGAGAGGGAGAGGTGGGCAGCCATTGTGACTGTCACAGGGGCCTTTGATGCAGGGAGGAGTTAGAGTAGGTGGCAGAGATATGGGGGAGGGAGAGGCACCTATGGATACGAGAGAGGGAGCCACTGGTGTAGGGGAGGGAGCTACAGGTGAAGGAGAGGATCTAATGGTGATGGGAGGAGGAGATTTGTGGGATTAGATGATAGCGTTTTTGCAGACTCGACTGGAGGATATGGAGGCAGAGGTTGCAGCGAGAGATGTTCAACTGTTTGCATGGGAGTTAGAGTTGATTGTAGTGCTGCGAGAGAGAGATGATGCGATGGAGAGATTGATGGAGCTGTAGGAGAGAGTACAAGTTGGGGTAGGAGCACAAGGTCCTACTCGGGAGGTGATGAGGGAGATACGGTGAGCGCATGCAGAGATAGAGTATTGACGAGGTTTATATGAGCAGGTGGTGCCATCTAGTCAGCGGGCACTGAGCTATTCACAAATGCGTCGGGCGAGATCAGAGTAGTCTCAGAGGATGTAGAGCAATGGTGGTGTGATGGATTCTCCATGGTGAGACAGTGGGAGTGGTGCAGGGGGTAGTGGGGGAGAAGGTGGTGATGGTGGTGTAGTCTCTAGCCAGAGAGCCATTTGAGAGAGCTTTATGTATTTTATTACATTGTCATTTTGTACTATGACTTGGATGGCTCTTGGTAGCGGATATTTTTTTGACATCACTGTACTTTGATACATGTATGCTTTTGAGAGATGATATATGATGTGATATATGAGGAGATCCTATATTTTGTGATGATATGCATGTTGATGATTTGTATGGGTTTATGTAGGATGATGATTTATGATTTATGCTTAGATGGATGTTTGTATTTTCTAGATGTATATGTTTATGAGATGATTCCTATATGCATGTTATGATGATTTGTATGATGTCTATATGCATGTTTATGATGAATTTATGATGTCTATATGCATGTTTATGAATGTGATGCTATCATGTGGATGCAGGTTAATATATGTATGATTCATTGGTGTAATGCTTTATGTATGGAATGCCATGATGATGATGTATGCAAAATGGTGAATGAATGATGTTATTTATGAGATAGATAGTACTTTATGTTGATGAAATGATGATATGCAATTGTGTTTGATATGATGAAATGCAATGAATCAAATGGTTTATGTAAATGTGTATAGATGGTTAAAAATGAATGTAAAATGGATAAACAAATGTAAAGTACAAATGTTTATGTGATGATTTCTAAATGAATGCACTTGTAAAATGGATAAACAAATGTTGAGACAAATGTTTATGTTATGATTCTAAATGATTTTAAAACATGACTAAGTGAAATGATAATGCAACTAAGAGATAATGAATAACTGCACCTTAATGCAATTAAAAGGATAATGAATGCATCTTAATGAATCCTAAATGAAATCTTTTTAAGATGAAATAAATGAGTATAAAAATATACTGGATGGATAGATGAATGCACTTAACTAAATGGATAGATAAATAAATGTATGCAACTAAAGGAATCTAGATGAATGTATTGTAAACAAAATTAAATGATGATGAATGATTTAAGGATACTCATCCAAGTACATGATAATGAATGCAACTAAATGATATTAAATGCACTTTAATGAATATTGAAAATAAATGTAATGAACCTACATGTAAGTAAATGATAATGAACTAGATGCATTTAAATGAAACTAAATGTAATGAAATGATGATGTCATGTGTTCATGATAGATGAATGCAAGGTTGGTGAGAATTTGCATGATGCATTGATGATATATTAGGGAACTCTGTCATGATTGTATCCAAGACCAATTCGTTTTTTAAATAATTTCTCATATTTAAACTTGTTCACACTTGCATAAAAAACCATAAATATGAATAATGAATGATCAAATGGATGGGTGATATGCAACGGAATGCAATATAAACGAATGAGATGAAATGACCATCCATAGTGCTTTTAGTTTTCATCATTGAGCAATGGTAGTATCAATCTTGGACGAGGCAGTAGGAACCTAAGTTTGGAGCATTGTACCTCTAAGCAAGCAACATAGATAAAGAATATGGACCCTCCATAATGGTTCATACTCATATGGTTGAGGTATACATTGTAGTTAGAAAGCCATAGTGATCCATGACTGTATTTTGCATATGATCACGTAGCTTAGTGAACTTCCCACGTAGACACCATTAGTACATGCCCCAGAACTTCATTTGAATAATTTGCAGAAGATAAACAAACAATGCTTAGGAACTATCCTGGCTACTCTAATCACTTGTGGATATCCCAGAGTAGCATAGGAACCTGATATGAATGAATAAATAACTTTATCAAACTGACCAACTATTTGATAGCTTAAACAAAATTTTCTTGTCAAAGAAAATTTTATCATGTCTTTGGATGCATCCTTGTTAAAAAAGTTTGCATGTCGATGTTGATTGTTTGGTTGATTTGACAAGTGATCATCATTTTGAGTAGCTTAAAATGTTTGTTTGATGTCTATGTCGATGCGTATGTACAAGGCGTTGCCATGTTTTTGATTGATTTTTTACATTTTATGATTTTTTTTGGATTTTTGAGTTGTTTTCAAATGTTTTTGAATTTTGTGAGACAGTTTTGAATGTTTTGGATTTTGTGAAATAGTTCTGAATGAAGAACTCAATGAATCACAGGCAATGTAGAATCCACTTCCATCAATAGGTTAAGAGCATTGCCCCCAGTTTAGACATGACTATGAAAAAGTGGGATGCAAGACGCATGAAGTACTATCCTTGATTGCAGATCAATAACAAGCCATGGTTTGAATGATGGATGAGTGGATGCAATGAATGTGATCGCAACAAGTCTGAAATATAATGGAGCCATAGCCTTTACGAGTGGTGCCTATTTGCTAGGTTTTCACCATCGCACTTACCCAAGGTGCCACCAGAGTGGTTGTTCACCATTTGGATGCCTAATTTTTCTTTATTATTTTGATTTTTTTTGTATTTTCTTCAAGACATTTTATCTAAATATTTTTGGTGTTCTTTTTTATATGTATTGGAGCTTGATGCTCTGTATAGCTTATTTATGAAACCATTTGAGGTGCATGTTGTTGATCGGATCTGCTAGTGGCTCTCCTTTTGAAGTAGTCAACTGATATGCCCCGGACCCAAATACAATAGTGATAACATATGGACCCAGCCAGTTTGATTCAAACTTTCCCTGATGTTCTCTATTTGGTTGGTTACGAGGATTCTCTCTGAGAACAAGATCACCTACCTCAAATGTATGAGGTCTAACTCGATGATTATAGCTTCTTCTCATGCGTTGCTGATAGGATTTGAGGTGATTATATGCAGCTTGTCGCCTTTCATCAAGTAGTTCCAAGTATTGAAGATGGGAGACTTGGTATGCTTCATCATCTATCAGATTATGCAAGGAAACCCATAGAGATGGTATCTCGACCTTAATAGGAAGGATGGCTTCTGCACCACAGACTAGTGAGTAGGGAGTTGCGCCTATAGGGGTTCGAATGCTAGTTCGACATGCCCATAGTGCTGGATTTAATTGAACATGCCAATCATGACCGACATCATTGACTATCTTCTTGAGGATTCTTAATATGTTCTTGTTCGATGCTTCATCCTAACCATTGCCTTGTGGATAATAGGGAGTGGAAAAGCAATGTTGGATGTGAAACTTCTCATAGAGCTCACGGACATCCTGATTTTTGAAAGGAAGCCCGTTATCTATGATGATGGACATGGGTACACCATACCGGTAGATGATTTAATTAAGGATGAATGAGGTGATCTTCTTTTCTGGTGACTTGGGTAAGTGGAACAACTTCGATCCACTTTGTGAAGTATTTGATGGCGGTAATGATGAATTTGTGGCCATTGGATGAAGATGGATGAATTTTACCCACGAGGTCAAGTCCCCATTGAAAAAAGGGCCATGGTGTTGTGATTGGTTGCAATTCCTATGCTGGTGCATGTATCAAGTCTATGTGAACTAGGCATTTCTTGCATTTTTTGATAAAATAGTAGGAGTCCTTTTCCATGGATGACCAATAGTATCCAATGCGCATGATCTTCTTTGCTAGTGAAGGACCACTTGAGTGAGTCCCACAAATTCCTTTATGTACCTCTTCCAAGGCCTTTGTTATCTCATCCTGTTCCAGACATCGAAGGAGAGTACCATCAAGACTGCGTCAATATAGGGTTACAACAATGATGGTATATTGAGCGGTTTGGCGAATGAAGGTTTTGCGTTGGTTATTCAATTAGTTAGGAGGAAGTGTGTGATCACAGAGATATGTGTAGAACTCACCATACCATGGGGATTCAGAACCGACAAGGCAACATATCATCTCGGATTCGGGGATATCATAAGCAGGAATCCAAAGTTGTCTACCAAGAACTCGTAGCGTGTCGAATTTTGTGGAAGATCTAGGAGAGATGCAATGGTAGCCATAGCGTCAGCAACTTGATTCTGATCTTTGGGTATCTACTCAAAGGTGATAGTCGTAAATGATGCTTTTAAAATATCCACCATTTGCTTGTACGGCATGAGTTTATCATCCTTGGTCTGATATTCATCTGTGACTTGTTGGATGACCAGTTGGGAGTCGCCATATATCTGTAGCTCTTTCAGTTTCCATTGTATGGCTAGTCGGAGTCCTGTGATCAAGGCCTCATATTCTGCTATGTTGTTTGTACATGGAAAATTTAGCCTGTAAGAGTTCGGGATGTTGTCACCTTGAGGTGTGATAAAAAGAATGTTTGCCCTCGAGCCATACCTAGTATATGAACCATAAAAGTATACTTTCCATGGTTGTGTTGCTATGATCATGAATATCTCTTCATCCAAAAAGTTGGAAATGAGAGGATGATCACCTATGAGAGGTGCATCGACCAACTGATCTGCAATAACTTGGCCCTTGATAGCCTTACGGTCCACATACTCGATGTCAAACTCACTTAGAATCATTACCCATTTGCCCAAGCGACCTGTCAATGCTGCTTTGTTGAGTAAGTACTTTAGTGGATCAATCTTTTCAATGAGTTGTACTTTATGTGTTAATAGATAGTACATCAGTTTAGTGGCTGCTAAGATTATTGCTAGGCAAGCTCGTTCAATAGGTGTGTAATTGAGTTCATAGCCGGCCAACGTGCGAGAGATGTAGTAAACTGCACACTCTTTCCCTTCTGCATTATGTTGTGTTAGTAGCACTCCTAATGATGTATTTGTTGCTAAAATATAGAGCAATAGATGTCTACTTGGATTTGGTGGGATCAACAATGGTGTATTCATGAGATAGTCCTTAAGCATCTGGAATGATTACTGGCATCTGGCATCCCATTGAAAGTGAATGTTTTTGTGTAACAGGTGTGTTAAGGGGTGACACTTATCTGCTAGTTGTGCAATGAATCTTCGAATGGATTGTAGCTGCCCTTGTAGTGTCCTTAGCTGATTGATATTCTTTGGAGGTGGCATGTTCATGATTGCTTTGACCTTTGTCGAGTCGACCTCAATGCCTTTGCTTGAGACAATGTATCCTATAAGCTTCCTTGAGGTTATTCCGAAGACACATTTCTTTGGGTTGAGTCAAACATGATATTGTTCCAGTCTGTCAAAGATTTTCTCTAATATTTATAGATGACCTTCTCTTGTTAATTATTTTGCCAGTAAGTCATCAACATAATCCTCCATTATGGTATGCATCATATCATGAAGATGGTGGTCATTTCTCTTTGATAGGTCGCCCCCACATTCTTTAGACCAAAAGGCATTACATTCCAATAGTATGTTCCCCATGGACATGTGAAGGTTGTCTTATGTTGATCCTCTGGTGAGATTTTTATCTGGTTGTACCCTGAAAAGCCATCCATAAGAGAAAGCATGGCATGTCCTGCTGTTAGGTCCACGATCATGTCAATGTTTGGTAGGGGGGAGTCTTCTTTAGGACATGCCTTGTTTAAATCTCTCACTAATACATTTGGACTAGATTTCCGACTGAGGTTTTTGACGGAGAAGGTATATTGTGGCCAAATTTGATTTCTTTTTGAAAAAATGCCCGCATTCATCATAATTCTGACGACAATTTCCCATTTGGTTTCGATGAAGAAGACATTAGCAATGAAAATTTTATTTTTTTCAAAAAAGTGCTCGAGTTCGTCGTAATTACGATGACAATGACCATTACTTAAAAAAGAAGAAGAGGGGAATTCATTTGTGCATTACAATCCCACGTAGGCGTCCATGGCGACTTCAACCCCCAAGAACATCAAATTCGCGTCGAAGGCATTTGTGACATTGCTTGTAATCCCGCGTAGGAGGTAGATTCAAATTGCCCTAGTTTTTAATTTCATGTTGCAAAAAATATACATGTGGTGGTTAATTTCCCTAGTTTAATCTCATAAAACCATAGAATTGTGATTGAGGAGTGAGCGTTCAATTTTGTAGCAGCAATCCCTTCCTCCTGTATACACGCATGTTGATTGTTCACATGAGATCACATCTCTTTGCGGCATCGTATCAAACAATTCACGAGCCTTGTCCATGTTTCCACATTTTGCATTCATGTCAAGCAGGGCATTTGCAAGTAAAACACCTAACAAAATTCCTCCATCCGTTATGCTTTGATGGATGTCCATACCTTGTTCCAAAGCTCCCATTTTTGAACAGGCAGGGAGGATGCTGGCAAAGGTTGTGGAATTTGGCTTTATGCCTTCCAATTTCATCTGCTTGAAAGTGTCTAAAGCTTTTTCGACAAATCCATTTTGTACATATCCAACAATCGTTGCAGTCCATGAGACAACATTTCTTTCAGGCATACTATCAAATAGTTCACGTGCCTTGTCTATGCTTCCACATTTTTCATACATATCCACTAGGGCAGTTGCAACTACAACATCTAACAAAATTCCTCTATCCTTTATGCTTCGATGAATGTCCATACCCTATTCCAAATCTCCCATTTTGGCACAGGCAGGGAGGATAGTAGCAATGGTCATGGAATTTGGCTTTACACCTGCCGATTGCATTTGCTTGAAAGTTTCTAAAGCCTTCTCAACAAATCCATTTTGTGCATATCCGACAATCATTGCAATCTAGGAAACCACATTTCTTTGAGGCAATCCGTCAAACAGTTCCCGTGCCTTGTCTATGCTTCCACATTTTGCATACATGCTAACAGAGCAGTTGCAACTACATTTGACAAAATTCCTCTATCTTTTATGCTTTGATGGATGTCCATACCCTGTTCCAAAGCTCCCATTTTGGCACAGGCTGGGAGTACGCTGGCAAACATAACTAAAGAAATGCAATGATCAGCTCCAAAGACATCAAACCACTACTAACAAAACCGAGAGTCTAAAATATGATAGGGAATAGCGTGAATTGTCTTGAAATAAAATATTTTATTTTTAATTTCAACTAAAACATAATTACTCAGCCATTTAATGTTATTAATAAGTGTTTAATTTATGAAAGAGATAAATGGTTGGCCACAAGTACATGAGTTACTAAATGCACACAAACAAGTGAATTTGATATTCAAAACTATCTACAATGAATTCAATTCTTGTCCATTAGTCATTTATGTTTGCAATAAGCATCTTTCTTTGTTTTTCTTAATCTTTATTCATAGTTATGTGCATATTTCACATTCTATAATTAGGATATCAATTGCTATGGCTGAACACTAGCATGATGTTTGTGTTGTGGTATAGATGCGTGTAAACATAATTATGGGATTGTTATATTATAGAGATCATAAATCTAGATATCGCATATTAGTTCTAGCTCTTCTTGGATTGAGTCTAAAGTTGACATACAATCATAAAGCCATAATTAGCAGATCTATCCATTTCTAGTAAAGACAATTGAGAAAGTCATTTTGATATTGAGAGTTTCTTATTTGTTTACCTATTGATCATTATTAAGCCATAATATTTAGGTCTATTTATCTCTCTTGCAAAACCTCTGTAAGTGTCCTAGATTGTCCCTACTACTCACTCTTCAATGAAATAGTGGAGTTCTAAAGATTTGTTGCACAAGATGGTGTTGAACGTATCAACAAGGCTACCATGGAAGGCATGTTCAAGCTTCCACTTGTACAACTTACAACAAATGATTTGTTGATAGAAGAAATTCTTGAAATAGGGATACAATCGAAAGACAAGTAAGTACATAAAACCTCCTCAATTGAAAGTAAAATTTGTGTATAAAAAGAGTACATTGAATCCCAATCCATAAACACAATAGAGATACCGATGGAGACTTAATTGGATGTAGCATGTCACACCAAAGTTGTTAGAGTGTGCTAAGCTAGTACATAATGTTTCCTAAAGCCACATTAGTATTTTACCCAGATCATTATCTACCAAAACTAACTATAGTAATCCTTTTGAGGATTCATTTCATGGTGTTAGATCTTCATTTAGTTCCACTTCTTGTTGGAGAAAAGAACAATTATTTCTTGAGGTAGATGAATATCCCATCAACAAAGGACAAGACCCTTTCTAGAATATAACAAATTCTACTCCAACAAAAGATCATGGGGGTTTCACTAGAGATATTGAATAAGAGATAGACTTCTACTGCTGCATTAAAAGCATTGGCATGTTCTTCATTTATTGATGTAAACTCTCTGTGACACCACCACAACCAACAAAGGTGTAAAAAGTTGTTTGCAATGCATGGATTTTTAGGATTGTCCTTTGAGAAAATAGAATTAAAGTATGGAAGCAGGATCTGCCAGTTCCTGAGGGAAAGACCATGTCAGACAATAATTTCTATTTTCTTGCTTGTGAAGAAAGACCATGTCAGACAATATCAATGAACAACAAAATAAGGAGACAATTGCTAGATTGTGGTCTAACTTGAAAAGAAAAGGTGATGGAAAATTTTATTGTCCGTGCAAAATTTGTAAGGGGTTAAAGACTAGAAGACTTCTAATCAAAACAACGAAGAAACATTGTAGGCTGCATGGTCACATTGAAGGTGGACATGATTATCATCCATTGGTAATTTTTTCATTATATCATTTTGACAATTTATATACATAATAAATCACGTGATGATGAGATCATGGTCATGGTTTATTTATGTATATCAATTTTATATAGGTCGAGCACCCTAGAGCACATGGTGTTGTGTCTACTCCATCTCAGAATGGGAATGGCGAAGGTGGTGTAAGAGGAGCTAAGAAGGGTGTTGGAAGAAGTGGGGGTGTTTACATTCCCCCATTTAAGCCGGCTCAAATGATGAAAGATGTGGAAGACAAGAGTAGTGTGGAATACTAGCACATGACATGGATGCCCTTCGAAAGAGTATCAATGGGTTAGTAAATAAGGTAAATGCATCTAACATCAAGAACATCATTCCAGAGTTGTTTGCAGAGAATCTCATCCATGGGAGGGGTCTATTTTGTAGGTCTTGTATGAAATCCCAAATGGCATCCCCTAGATTTACAGATGTTTTTGTTACGTTGGTTGCTGTGGTAAATACAAAATTTCCTGAAGTTGGCAATCTGCTTATGTGAAGAATTATTTTGCAGCTTAAGAGGGCATACAAACGCAATGACAAACACATGTTGATAGCAGTAGCCAAATTCATAGCTCATTTAGTGAATCAACAAGTTGCACATGAGATCATTGCCTTGGAACTTCTCACCCTTTTACTAGAGAACCCCATAGATGACAATGTAGAGGTTGTTGTTGGGTTCGTGAAAGAATGTGGTTCTTTGTTGCAAGACCTTTCACCCAAAGGTCTCTATGGGATTTTTGAAAGATTTAGAGGTATTCTCCATGAGGGGGAAATTGACAAACGAGTACAGTTTTTAATTGAAGGCCTTTTTGCAATTTGCAAAGCTAAGTTCGAGGGTCATCCAGCTGTGCATCCAGATCAGTTAACACATGAAGTTTTCCTAGAAGATAAACTTGATCAAGAAGCTAGTTTGGATGTTTTCAAGCCAGATCCTGATTTCTTAGAGCATGAGGCAACCTATGAAAAACTAAAGAAAGATATCCTTGGAGATGCTTCTTCAGATGAAGCAGAAGGGGAGAATGATTCAGGTGATGATGATGATGATGATGATGATGATGATGATGATGATGATGATGATTATGATGATGATGATGATGATGATGATGATGATGAGGAAGGTGAGGAAGCACTGAGAATACATGATGAGACAGAGACAAACTTGGTCAATTTAAGACGTACAATTTATTTGACAATCATGTCAAGTGTTGATTTTGAGGAAGCTGGTCATAAGCTACTAAAGATCAAGCTTGGACCTGGTCAAGAGAGAACATACCTTCGTTATTATGGTCTTCTTGGGAAAATATTCTGTATGATCAATAAAATTTATGAGGATTTTTTTGATAAGTGTTTTGTACAACAGTATTCTATGATACACAGACTGGAAACAAATAAACTGTGTAATGTTGCAAATTTTTTTACCCACTTACTTGGCACAGATGCTCTTCCATGGCATTGTCTTGCTTATATAGTCTGACAGAGGAAGATACTACTTCCTCTTCCCGTATTTTTATAAAGATTCTCTTACAGGAGCTAGTAGAGCAGCTTGGTATATTGTTGCTTAATGAAAGGTTGAACGATCCAACAATGCGGGAGTCTTTTTATTCAATTTCTCCAAAGGACAATCCCAAAAATTCACGGTTTGCTATCAATTTCTTTACTTCCATTAGTCTTGGTGGTATCACTGAGAGTTTACGTGAGTATTTGAAGAATATGCCAAGGCTTGTAATGCAGCAGCAAAATTCTATTCCTGAGTCAGATGAAACTACCTCTAATGATGATTCTTCTAGTTCATTAGGTTCATCAGATTCTGATACATTAGACTTAGATTCCGAGAGTGCAATTGACAGTGAGAGCAGTAAGGAGTCACCAAGAAAGAAAAATAATTCAAAGCATGACAATGAGTATGAAAAAACAAGAAGAAAGAAAAGGGCGAGGGCATCTGACTTGGAGGATGGAAGTGACAGTGAAAAAATCAGAAGGAAAAAGAAAAGGAATTAAAAATCTTTCTAGTCAGTTATTTAAGGCTCCAGTAGACACTATTTTCCTGGATTGTAACAAACAAAAGAATCACTCCCAAGTGCTTTGGTTTTATAATAGATGATTATAAAATGCTACAATGTTGTCTTATGTATTTTAATAGCCAGGGGTTTTAGAGTTCTGTACTTGATAGGTAATGGATAAACAATGTTAGGAGGAGAAAATATTGAAGGCCAAGTGAAGATTGTGATAATACTAGATCAATGAATCCTGTTATTTATTGAGTATTTCTTGTTTTCCATGTTGTGTGATGTACCATAAGCAAACTAGAAATCTAAATTCAATAAGATGTTTTGTTCAATGATGATAATTTCTATTTTCTTGCCTGTGTAGAAAGACCATGTCAGACAATATCAATGAACAACAAAATAAGGATACAATTGCTAGATTGTGGTCTAACTTGAAAAGAAAAGGTGATGGAAAATGTTATTGTCCGTGTAAAATTTGTAAGGGGTTAAAGACTAGAAGACTTCTAATCAAAACATCGAAGAAACATTGTAGGCTGCATGGTCACATTGAAGGTGGACATGATTATCATCCATTGGTAAGTTTTTCATTATATCATTTTGACAATTTATATACATAATAAATCACGTGATGATGAGATCATGATCACGGTTTATTTGTGTTTATCAATTTTATATAGGTCGAGCACCCCGGAGCACAAGGTATGGATCAACACAACCCTGAGAATATGGTTTTCGAAGTGGACGAACATGGAGGTGTGAATATCGAAGCTGAAGATAATGATCCCATGGAAGATGACAATCATGAGCTAGAAAACACAAATGAAGATGATGGTACAAATAGATTGATCCATGACTCATTTAGTACTCGCGTAGCTGATCATGATGATGAAGATGACCTTGATGTTGTTCATGATGTCCCTCTACTTGAGAATGCATCTGAGGCCCTTTACGAAGGCTCGTAGGCAACTCTTCTCTCCTTTGTATTGTTGTTGGTGAACTTGAAGGTTACGAATGGTTTATCCAACATAATAATGTCACGTATAGTAAGGTATGTCATATATGTCATAATAAACTGTTAATCACATCATAACATTAATATTATTTATTATAACAAATTATATTTTTTTGCTGTAGATTGATAGGTGAGTTTTTGTTACCACCATCAAATATTCTACCTCGCTCATACCGAAAATTATCTGCCGTTATGAAAGATATTGGAATGGAGTATCAGGCAATAGATGCTTGTCCCAATGATCATATTATATATCACAAACAACATGAATTTTGAACTAAATGCCCTGAATTTCATATTAGTAGATATCGAACAGATCAAATAACAAAAAGGGTTCTTCGCTATATTCCCATTATTCCACGTATACAACGATTATTCAAGTGCACTAGCTTGGCACAATTTATGGATTACCATGCACACAATAGAAGTCGAGATGATATTATTCAAATTCCTACGGATGGTTCAACATTTATGGACATAGAGGAAAAGTGGCCACACTTTAAAGAAAAACCTCGTAATCTCAGGCTTTCATTGGTAGCAGACCGTGTCAATCCATTTGGAGAGATGAGATTTGTTTACTCAATGTGGCCTGTTTTTGTTATCAACAATAACATTCCTCCATTAATGTCAATAAAGAGGGAACACATAATGTTGGCATTCCAGGTATTTTATCATTTAAATATAGTCCTCTAAATTTAATTATAAATATTGCAGTAAAATGGTCATAATAATTATGTAATGTTTTTGTTCATTCGATTAGGTAAGTACCAAGTTAAAGATATGAATGTATATATCTAGCCTCTTATCGACGAGTTGCTGGAGTTATGGAATGGTGTCACTATGTATGATGTCTCTAGACTAATAGGACAAAGACAATTTCAATTTCATGCGATGCTTCTATGGACAATACATGATGCCCCGGGGCTAACACATTTTTGTGGTATGTTATAGTGTTTAAGTTGTGCATGAACATTATAATTCAAAAAATTATCATATTTAATCCAATTATACATTATCTTGTAGGTCTTCAAACAAAGGGAAAATTTGCATGTCCTGTTTGTGGTCCAAAGATGAAATCTCGTCATTCAAACAGTTTACGAAAGCAGGTGTTTGATGAGTATAGGCACTTTCTCCACAAAAATCATAAGTATCGAAATACTAAAAACCATCTTTTCAATGGGAAAGAAGAGAATACATCAAAGCCACGAAGAATGACACCTCACTCATGGAAGTTTGAATATAATAGAATTAATGGTCAAGGTAATGCCATTCCATCTATTGGTTTGTCATAAAACATCTTTTCTATTTTGTTTTGTTTACTGATGATGTGATTGATGATCATGAAGGTCGTGAAGGCATAAATGACCACCTTCCTAAGGGACTAAAAATTTATCCCCGACAATTTAGTAGGTTTCCCTACTACGAGCAGTTACAAATTGTTCATTTGTTTGATAGTATGCATATTGGAAAGAATATAACAGAGACAATATGGAAAATATTGGATGGAAGGCGTGACAAAGAAAAAATTGTCAAAATATGTAGTGACATTCAGGATTCCAATCATGCAATGATAAATGTCATTTAATGAAATAGCCATGGAGACCAGATTAATATAAGTGAGATTCCTTGGTTATTAATGGACCAGCAAAGAAATGCTATAAAAGAAGTCATACGAAAAATTTGATTTCCCACAGGATTTGGTGCGAGCATAAACAATCTCATATATAAAAAAAAGTGAATTTGGGTCAGGGATGAAAACACATGATTGGCATACCTTCATTAAGGTAATTCATGTTCTTGTGTTTTTAGTATGTATTTAAGTACTGCGCATGTTAGGAATCCCATAGATACTGGGAGGGGGGGATGAATCAGTATCTAATCGGTAATTAGAATTTTAAAACATGCATAACATATTATAATAGTGTACCGGTATGCAAGAAATAATGTAATAAACAAAATTAAGAACATCCACATGAAAAGCACACCATAACACTAGGATTTAACGAGGAAACCTGGTGTGGGAAAAACCTCGGTGGGATTTGTGACCCACAATATTCACTCACTAGCCAATAAGAGAATATTACTTACAATAGGGGCCTACACATGCAGGAAGGCCAACTGCCTAGAGCTCACTGCTCAATGGAAAGTCTCACTGACTTACAATGTGGATTATACAAATCCAATATCTTGTACTACTTTACAATAGCATCTATAATGCCTGATCCAGTACCGGTTGCTGCTCTGCTTCTTACATAAACCCTTCAACCTATATTTCGCATAATAGGCATGCCTTAATAATTCCTATACATTACTTTATTCACTTGCTTCCTTTTTTTTACAAAATGTCTACAATGATCTCTTTTATATATAAGAGTCATTTTACAACATGCCAAGTTGGCTTACAACGTTTTTACAATAATAAACAAAATATAATATTACAAAATCCTATCAGCCTCTGTGTCGGTGTACTTCCTTTCTTTGTGCTGGTGCCGGTGCCCTGAGTGTCGGTGTAGAGTGTGATTTGTTGATGCCGATGCACTAACTTGTCGGTGTAATGCTTTGCCGGTATAATGCTTTGCCGGAGCCATAGGATTGCAAGGTTGCCATCAATGACAAAACCTTCAATCACCTACAATGTCTCATTGGAGTGTGCATATGCCAACAATCTCCCCCTTTGGCATTGATGGCAACACTCATGAGAAATTTCAAAAGTGTATCAAAAAATTATCCAAAAATGTGAAGTCCAAAAATGTTACCAAAAATGTGTGTGCTCCCCCTGAGCATATGATTCCTGTGATGTTTAATTTTCTCATCCCACTACTCCCCCTTTGGCATCAATGACAAAGGTTGTCAAGATGTCAGTGGAGTTTGTAGTTTCAACCTTGTAACTGGGTAGTTACAATTTGAAATAGATCCGCCAAAATCAAGTTTATACTCTCCATAAACTTTTTACTATCTCTTATCGCTGTCTCCATTCTCTTAACTGTACCGATGAGATGCTACAAATGCTTTGTCGATGTTTTTTGTCCCTGTATTAGTGCCTCAGATACTTCCTTCCATAGTGATGCTAGATAGTCCAATCTTCGACTCAGTTTTAATCTTAGATGTTTTGCCTTATTCACTATTCTCTCTTTTTCTCTTTCTAATTTAAGTAATTCTTCTTCAAAATTTGTTATCTTCTCCTCAAAAACTGATACTGAGAGGGGGGGGGGGGGGGTGAATCAGTATCTAACCGGTAATTAGAATTTCTTATCATAAAACATGCAGAACATATTATAACAGTGTATCAGGTGAGTTAACAAAATTATCTGCAAGTTTATTGATTTCATCCTGTACCTTGCTCATCTTTTTATCTATATCTACAGTCAAAAAGTTTGTCTTACAGATGTCTTTGTACAATGTCTTTTACTCTTTCAATAAATTACACAATTCCGGTAGAAGTGTGTCAAAATCTCTGTTACACTTCTTTATTTGCTCATCAAAGAATTTCTGCTTTTCAATTTCTACTTTATCCTTCAATGTCTCTTCCTTTATTTTCTCAATGTTTTCTGTGATATATTTACACAAGGTATCAAGTTGTCCTAAAGAATCTTTATTGTCTATATTATAGTTAGGAGCAATTACCTTCAAAGTTTGTATGGTATCATCTATTGCCTTATAAGCTTGTGAGTTGCAGTCTGTTATCTTTTTAATTGAATCTAATAGTACCTTAGTCACATTAGTTGATTTGTAGCCTGATGATGAACCTAGATTCTGAGTATCGCCAGTGGAAGTAACCAAGATTGTATTGACCTCTGGTATGTCTGTTTGTGTCTACATTTCCTTAAGCAATGGTTTTTCTACTTCTCCAGTTGTCGGTGGCACTATTTCCTTCTATTCCTGTTCCTGTTGTTGTTCTTGTTTAGGAGCCTTTTGCTTTGTTTGTTGCATTGTCTGAGTCTGAGTCTGAGTCTCTACCTTTTTCTCTTTGTCATCTGCCGGTTTCTCCTATGTGTTATCAGTTTGCTCTACTACTGGAAGCTCACTAGCCATGTCAGTCTTATTAGCTGTATCTTTGTCTACCACAATGTTGATCTTTTGAGTATCAACATCCACAGTATATAAGACTTTAGGATTAGGATTACCATCTTCTACATCCATACTTTCAGTTGTCGGTTGATCTTCTGTAGCTATTGTTTTTACTGGTGGAGTAATCAAAGGAGGTGGGGGTAAGTTGTCTTTAACCTTGATACTAGGTGGTCCACCAACTTTACCTTTACCCTTGTCTCTTTCTTTCTGATATACCTTTATAGGTTTGGGGTTCCTGTATTCTTCCTATTTTTCTTTTTCAACTAGGAATATATCCAATCCATTTTATGTCTCCTCAGTCACCTCATTAACTCTTCCAACCATTAAGTCAATGTGTCGGTGTGCAGTAGAAAATACTGATCAGTTGGCTTGAGCAATTAAGTCATCAATTTCTTTGGGTGAATTCACCGGATATACAACAAGTAGCTTTTCTATCTTTATTTTCTTGTCCAGTTCTATTACTTCTTGTCTTCTTGCTTCCAGTCTCTTAAATAGTTCATCTGGAATTTCATTTACTACTTCCATAAAAAATTTCTTATACATATCCATATGTAATATAACATTGTTTTCTACTTGTTCTTTTTCATCAGTTTTCAGAGTGTCATATATTTTCTCTATATTCTTCAATTTGCCTTCCTCTGTAATTTCATTCAACAGTATATCAAGAGGGGCCAAGTCCTTGTTTGTCCTCTTCTTCTTTTTGGGTGTCAGTTTCTTCTTCTTTGGTGTAGCCTTTCTTACCAGAGATCTCACTGCTTGTTGTTTTTGTCTTGTCCTCCTAGGTGAGGGTGTGGTTGTTGGTGAGGGATCTCTTTTTCTTACAACTCTTTTGAAAGTTGTAGGCATGTCACTCTCTGAAGAAGTACCTACCAGTGATAGGTGGGTTTTAGTTTGTGGAGCTGCTAACTCATCCTCTATTATACTGATTTTTTTTAACACATCTTCTTTAAAGGCCTTTGCCTGTCTGGAACCTTTTCTTACAACTGCCTCAGCCTTTTTCACTCTTTTCTTGGATTGTATTTGGCTTTCAATAGTTTTTGCACTACCAAATACTTCTTCCTTAGGTTCTTTAGGGGCTTCCAGAAGTGCTTTAGCATATGTTTCGATTATATGATCATCTATTTCATAACCCATTTCTGTTACCCAAACTGTCCTAGGGATGACTGCTTCCATCTAGATCTCATCCTTCTTGATTACACAACATATTTCATCCTTATATTTGTCAACAATCTTTTGTGATAGTTGGATTCTTTTCTTCATTTTGACCTTTAGTGCTTGAAAGAAATCATGGATATTGTTTTCCTTGTCTTCTCCCATATTATTGAATAGTTCTGTTAACTATTTGCCTACCGGTATATCATATCCAAGTTCTTTGTAGCCTATACCAGGAACCTGTTTGGTTATATGTAGCATCAGACATACTAGCAAATTTCCAAACCTGAAAGTTTCTTTCTTGTCTTTCTTAATCTTTCCTAAGTTGTCAATTAATTCGTCCTTCAACCACTCGCATACATTAATCTTTGCAGTATCTGTGACCATATCATAAGCACTCTTAATGCATAAACTTGAAACTGAATTAAGTCTATTTGCATGAGTAGCTTTATACCCTAATATCATGCTGATACATCTCACATTAATTTCTGTTACATCATTTACTCTTAAGGACCTTTTATCAGATGTGGAACCAGTTAACTGAGGAACTAGGTCATTGGAAACCTTCTTAGTTTTGTTTGGCCTTTTACCGGTGGTCGGTAACCCTGTGACAGCTTTCACAGCTTCCTTAGTGATTTTGTGAATTGCATCTAGCCAGAAAAATTCACCATGTACCCTGCTTAAGACTATCCTAATCACATCCTTGGGAAATTTAGGAATGCTAAGGATCTCTGTAAATCCTAGGGTTTCAATGATCTTATGTTCATCTTTTACATTGCCGGTTTCATCACATATCACAATTTTAAACATGGTTTTAATCTCTTCATCTACTAGTTCCTCAATGTTACAGTGAATGTAAATTCTGGGGTCTTCAGCATAGACAACTCCCTTAGGAATTTGAGAAAAAGCACCTAAGGTATCATCTTTCTTTGCTACCTCGGGAACTAATTGAAATACGGGCCTAGGTCTTTTTATAACCTCGACAACAGTAGGGTTCGCTATATATTCAATTGTAGAGGTGGATGCCATGATAAAATACCTTTTACTGCCTTTAGGATGGATGATTGCTTGGAGTGTTCTTGCCTCTTAGCTCAGAATCTTCGCGCTCTTCGTAAGTTTGAAATCTCGGTGAAATAAAATGGAGCCAAAACCTCGAATTTATAGTGTCTTTTTGCCATCTACCACATTAAATGCATGCCAGTTAAGTATTCACTTAACATTGTCTGCCGGTAATAAGTAATTTCCAACTTCTTATCTCTAACTAAGGGGATAATAGCACATGTGTCATTAGATTGCCAAATCCTCAAGGAAACTTTCTTCAATTAGATGAAGAACTTCCTGCCGATGGAGCACTGCTCTAGCCTACCGGTGAAGCATCACTCTGTCTTGCCGGTGAAGCATTGACTAGTTCTACCAATGGAGGAGTAATCCCAATATTTAGATCAGCTTTTCTAATCCATTGTTTTGAGAATTCTTGCTTAACCTCTTCAACTTTTTCTTTACCCTTCAAGCTAGAACTTTTGTTGTCTACCAGTGATCCTTTAATTCTACAGAATTTTGCAATATGCCCAATCTTGTTACATGCATAACAAATTACATTATTCTTCTAAATAGCTTTCCCATAACCTATGTCGGTTTGTGTTCTACATTGATTAGATAAATGTCCAAATCTTCCACAAACATAACATCTCACATTCATTCTGCAATTTTCAGAGTTGTGACCAACTTTGTTGCATTTTGAACATTGACCGGTGGGTGTGTTGATATTTTGATAATTTCTAGATCTACATTCATTTTCTCTATGACCATACTTATTACAGTTAAAGTATTTTCCATTGAATTTATAAGCATTAGGTTGTCTTACTGGTTTGCTGTGATCCTGAGTATTTGCAGTACCAGAGCTTTCACCAACTTCAAAGCCAATTCCAGAAGTGTCACCTTTAGGTTTTTGATTCTTTAGCAAGGTGCCAAGTTCCTCTAAGCTTTTCTTGAATTTTTCTTTATGTTGATTTGCAGTTTCTAGTTCTCTTTCTAAGACTTCTTTCTATCTCATCAGTTCATTTGAGTCATTCTGAGTGTGCATCAGATCTGTTTTCAACATGTCATTTTCATAGCTAAGTCTTGTGTTTTCATTTGCTGCATCACTTAGTCTTCTAGTCAATTCTTCTTCATTCTTCTTCCTATCCTCAATCTCATTACAAAATCTCATAGTCATATCCTGCATCTAATTCTTTGTTGTCATGTTCTCTTGTTTTATCTTGCTTATCTGATCATTAAGTGATTCCTTTTCATCATTCTCATTTTGCAAATTTTCACAAAGTTCTCTTCTCTTATTTCTTGCAACAGTAAGATTCTCTTGAAGTGCTTGAATGATATCCTGAGTTGCCCTTAAATCATCTTCTAGTTTGATATTTTTTAATTTCTTTGCATCATAGTCTGAAAGAGCTCCTTCAAGTTGCTTCATCAGATTTTCCATCTTTACCGGTGTTAAGATCTTCCTCAAGCTGTTAGGCTTCTGAAAATAGAGGACCAGGCTCTAATATCAATTGTTAGGAATCCCATAGATACTGAGAGGGGGGGGGGGGGGGTGAATCAATATCTAACCGGTAATTAAAATTTTAAAACATGCATAACATATTATAACAGTGTACCAGCATGCAAGAAATAATGTAATAAACAAAATTAAGAACATCCACATGAAAAGCACACCATAACACAAGGATTTAATGAGGAAACCCGGTGTGGGAAAAACCTCAGTGGGATTTGTGACCATATTCACTCACTGGCCAATAAGAGAATATTACTTACAATAGGGGTCTGCACATGCAGGAAGGCCAACTGCCTAGAGCTCACTACTCAATGGAAAGTCTCACTGACTTACAATGTGGATTATACAAATCCAATATCTTGTACTGCTTTACAATAGCATCTATAATGCTTGATCCAGTACCGATTGCTGCTCTACTTATTACATAAACCCTTCAACCTATATTTCGCATAATAGGTCTGCCTTAATAATTCCTATACATTACTTTATTCACTTGCTTCCTTTTTTTAACAAAATGTCTACAATGATCTCTTTTATATATAAGAGTCATTTTACAACATGCCAAGTTGGCTTACAAAGTTTTTACAATAATAAACAAAATATAATATTACAAAATCCTGTCAGCCTCTATGTCGGTGTACTTCCTTTCTTTGTGTCGGTGTTGGTGCCCTGAGTGCCGGTGTAGAGTGTGATCTGCTAATGCCGGTGCACTAACTTGTCGGTGTAATGCTTTGCCGGTATAATGCTTTGTTGGAGCCATAGGATTGCAAGGTTGCCATCAATGACAAAACCTTCAATCACCTACAATGTCTCATTGCAGTGTGCATATGCCAACAGCGTGTACGTGTACTTTTCATTATGTTACAAAAAAATGAAAAGATAATTTTATAATTGTTGCAGTATGTTCTACCTCTATCTCTCCTAGACGACGTCAACAATAATGTCAAGCAAGTCATATATGATCTTGGAAAATACATGAGGTAAGTAGTGATATTTATTTAGTTTGTTGTATAGATATTATATTTGCGATTTGTTTTACTTGTTATATAATATATTTTTTTGTGTCTTGAATACCTTGTAGGTGGTTGTCATGTAAAGAAATCCATAAAGACGATATAAAATATTGGAAGAGAAAAATTCCTCATTTAAAGTGTGAAATGCAAAAATGTCTACCTCCAGCTTTTTTCAATGCACAAGAACACTACCTCATACACCAAGTTGAGGAGATTGAATTGTGTGGACCTGTACACACTTGGTCAATGTGTATGGTTGAGAGGAACTTGAAATTTTTGAAGGCTTTGGTTCGACAAAGAGCACATCCTGAGGGTTCTATGGTGGAGGGATATATGGTATACCAGACTATGGTGTAAATTTTTGAATATCTTCCTAAGTTTGCAGCAAAGATCCACGTGGATCGTATTTGGGATCCCAATACCATTGACAAATTCGAAGGGGAGTACTAAATGGGGAAAGGTAGATTGAGGAAAGTGAGAGGTAATTATAAGATGTTATTGTAGTTAATTAATTCTTAATCTTCAAAATAAATCGATTGTAAGACGTCTATTTATTTTTTGTACAGTTGGTCGAGAGTGGGATGCACTACATTTGTATATTGCAAACAATCTTGATTGGATGACAGTATGGATTGAACGTTGTCAACATTCTAGATGCACGTTAACATGGGAAGGTGTGGCTTCATTGGTTAAAGAAGCACATCATAATGGAGATTCCAATGTTATGCAAAGGGAAATTGATTTAGCATATGGTTTAAGAGATAAACAGGTACGTATAAATTTATTAATCGCCCATATGTTTATCAACTCACAATGCAATAAATTTTACATGTTTGACATATCGCAGGTCAAACACCACAACGCTATGTGCTGCAATGGTCATAAATTTCGCATAAAAAAGTTGGATGACATGAAGAAAACTTGTGATTCTAGCATCACTGCAGTCTTTGAGGTGACAAATATTTCATCGAGAAATGACATTCATCCTCAACAGTCTCAACATCGATACTATGGCATTTTGGATGATATACTTGAGTGTGACTTTAATTCCTTCAAATTAGTTTTGTTCGTCGTCAAATGGTACAGGCTACGATTGAATAAAAATGATCCTGATAGAACTGTTATTGAACATGATAATGGTTTTATAATGCTAAATACAAGGTCATTTGAACCAGTTGGGGGTGAGCCCTATGTTCTTCCAAGCCAATGTGAGCAAGTATTTTCTCAAAGGTTCCACATAAATCGGGTTGGTCATTTGTTGTTAGACATGATCCAAGAGGAAGGCTGATAAAGTATAATGTGATGGAAGAAGAAGACACCAAAGAAGAAGATACCGAAGAAGTAGAAGATGAAGTGGATGATGATCACGATCGACAGTTTCTCAATGACGAAGAAGAAGAAGAAGAAGAAGAAGAAGAAGAAGAAGAAGAAGAAGAAGAAGAAGATGATGATGATGATGATGGTGATGGTGATGGTGATGGTGGTGATGGTGATGGTGATGATGGTGATGATGATGGCAAAGACGTTGATGATGATGATGATGACAACGACGACGATGACGATGACGACGATGATGACGACGATGACGATGATGATGATGATGATGATGATGATGATGATGATGATGATGATGATGATGATGATGATGATGATGATGATGTTGGCAATGATGACCTTGATGTTCATGATGATGAAGAATAAAATGTATGAGGTATGCGATTAGTATATTATCTATTTAATATTGACTTCTTGATAGAATTTTTTTTACATAATTAATTCATTATGTTTTGAATTCTAATGCCATTACATAATTAATTCATGATGCACCTTTTAATATGGAGATGGAGACATGGAGAGTGACTATTTATGTGACAATTTTTAAACTGTGTTTATTTATGGAAATTGGATTGTTTATTAGCTATGTGATGGATGCTGATTTAAAATACATATGTGATGGATCACATGTTTATGATGATGCATGTGACATTTTTTAAACTTTGTGTTTATTTATAGAACGTGGATTGTTTATTACCTATGTGATGGATGGTGATTTATGATACATATGTGATGGATTACATGTTTATGATGACACATGATATGTGATGCTAATTGTGATGCTCAATTACATATATGATGACACATCATGTGATGCTTCTGATGCTTATGATACATATGTATTTATTGTTTATCAACTTACAAATGTAGTAATGCCTATGATGTTGAATTGATGGTGTTGATTTTAGGTATAGTCACTGTGTGATGTTGTCACCCTTGGTGGGAAGAGGTCGTTGACTACAGACATTGTCAACCATTTAGTTGAGGATCCTGCATAGTCTACATAAAGTAAAGGTAAGGAATTAAAAAATTGACAATGATTTTGATGACATCTTTTTATTATTTAATAATATTTTTGTCTACAAAGTTCATGTTGTTCATGTTGTGTACTATGTAATTTTTAGCTAACATAAGATAATTGAATTACATTGTACAGGACCCTGAACCCCTTTGACAAGGATCCTGCACAGTCTCATGGATGGACAGGTATAACTAGTCAATACACCCTATAGAAATAGTTTATTTTTAAAAAATTACTTGGAAAACAAACTTCCTCAGTTTTTCAAACCTCAACATTAGCAGCAAATCTAATACAGTTATCAACACTTGAGGCCCCGATTAGACTTATTCCAATTTTCATCCCAAAATTAACTTTAGGTCTGACTTCTTCATCAACATTACCCTCATTTGCAAAATTTCTCTCTCATTACCAATTAACTCTCTCATTTCATGGAGTGCAGGTACCCCCAAATAGGTATTTGTCAGATCTGTCTTCGTTGAGTGAGGAAAATGCAGTAATAGAAAATGAAAGTGACACATGTAGTAAGTCTACAATAGGGAGATCAACAAGAGGTCAAAAGATTAGAAGAAAATTCAATAAACGCATGAAATTTTTCCTTTCTCAAGGGGGGTCATTTTCTTATGATGATGAGACCAAAGGCGACATTGAGGTGCCACTGAGGTACATGCATCTATAGAAACAATGGGTGCCCAAGGAAATTCCTCCAATAAACACTGATTTTTGTGTTAACGATAGGATATATCGCATAGCACCTTCGTCGTTACATGGTTTAGGCTTATTTTCCATGGACGACATAAAGGTCTATTACAATAGAGTTGTAGAATTGATGGAGTTTGTTGGACCTTGTTACAATTACAATCATTGGATGCAAATTGTTAAATATAAAAAAGTATGCGTAGGTATGCACTGTCAGCAAATTAAATACAACAGAAAGATAATGATCAAACTAAATGAGTGGTTGTATACATTGATGGTCAGCCAAAAGCAATAGGAAATATTGTAGGTTTTATAAATAGTACGTGACCTGGGTCGACTAATAAACAACCCAATTGCATATTTGAGGCGCACGAGGGAAATCGTGTATTTGTATGTGCAATAAAATCAATAAGTGCAGGCGAAGAGCTTCTAATCGATTACAGTTTGAATCATATAGATACAAACAAAATTAATATCATGGGGGTGGTACGTACTATATACCATTTAAATTAACAACCTCCAATTAATGAATCCAATATACCATTTTATTATGAAGTTTTTTTGCTAAGTCTATTGGTTTAATTTCGCTAACGTTTTTTATATTTTTTCTTTATCATGGGCTGACATGGATCCATCACATATCACAGACAAAGATGTAGCTTGCGACACTTCTATCGAGCAGGTAAACCTCATTCTAATTGTACAAATTAGATAGAAGCAAACTGTTACATAATTATGTTCTTTTTTTTAGTAATTTATACTAATTTTGTAATTGTTAATGATATTCTTGACACAGATGGATGTTCGGGGAAAGGGAAAGGGAGTTGAATACCTGAGCACCTTTCTAGGGATGTGGAATCATTAGGGTTAAGCGATGATGACCCTGAAGATCCCACACACGTTATGAAATTCTTTAAAATGCCTCTTATAAAAATTAGAAAAGAGATTGTTGCTTTGGCAGCCATGCATTCTATCACTGATGAGATACAAGAGAGGGTGGAATTATTGCTTCAGACAGCAGAAAACTTGCAAGTAAGCAGCAATGAAAGCTTTAATTATAACAAAAGTTCAATAATGGTTTATATTTTATTCTCTTTTATGTCATTAACTAAAATATGTACGTATTGTTTTTACAGCAATTTATCCGCCCTCATCAAAGTCATTCCCATGATCAGGGTGTTGCAGGATCTTCAAGTGATGACGATTTTCTTGTATTATCACTTGCTTGGCTTATCACTCTGAGTACCTAAAACACATCATACTTGATACTATCAATTTTCAAAATAAAGGTTCATCCTTGTTTACAATTCTTGCACTTTTCATATATTTAATGTTTGATATATTCAATGTATTATTCTTTAGGCACTGTCAATGTTACTATGCAAATGCCACCGCCTCCTCATCAGAGGTTACCCTCACCTGTATTGCAGACTGCAATGTCGATAACATGTAGCATGCAGCCATCCTTTAGTGCACGTCATATTGACTCGCCCACTATTGGTAGATCCCTCTTTTGCTCTGTCTTCTGTCATGTGTTTATTTCCCTTCAAGCGTTCTTTCTTGAATTCTAATGCCATTTCATAGTGGATTCATTTTTTGCAGGAGGAGATGCACATGAGGATGTGCCAGAGGTGACTACTGCTGATAACATACCATCATTTCCTGGATCTTCTTGTATTGCTCGTACAGGAATGTTGCAGGCCACATTGGTGGTGAGCGATGAAGAAATGATTCCCTTAAAGATACAAAAGGTTCCAGGTACTTTAAAATTATTATTATATATACTCTAATTGTAATTTACTTTATGATCACTCGTTTTGGACTAATGATCCCATGAATTTTTTGTAGGCAATGATATTTTCTATAAACATCTTAGTAACATTGCATTGTAGATATTTGGGCCCACCATACGTAAAAGGTGGTACATCATATGTGAACTAACCCTAATCCACTTTGGATTTCATATCATTGCTAGAATAGTTTTCCTTTGATCCATTTCTTGAAGTGTAATAAATTTAGCTTCAGTTCACTTCCAAATCTAACAGGTTTGTTTTTGCTTTAAAAGGTGGAATGACCAAGAAAAAAGGTTAAAAGATGAATTGACAAACCAAATGGTTGAGTGGTTTGGAAATGACACCTTTTACAAAACCAAGCTCCTTGAAAAAGCTGGCACATATCTAAAGTTTGTGAGGGACCAATACAGGACCCATTTGGAGAGGAACCTAAAGTACGAGTGTCCCCCCATGATTCCAGAGAGGGAGTGGAAGGACCTGATTTTGGATGCCAAGGAGAGAATTGAAAGGAAAAAAGGAAATACACCACTAGACGCCAGAAGAAGGTACGGGACACTATTAAGAATGTAATTATGTACTAATTAATTACTCTTTATATTTATATAATCTAACATATTTCAAACTTTTTATAGACTGAGTGACATGTCAAAGGCAACCAAGGCAAGACAAGAAAAGCACGGGCAACACAAACTCGGCTCTGGTGGTTACATGAAACTTGTTGCATGAATTGTAAGTATCTCATGTAAACGAAATATTGCATCAAAATATTAATAAATTCCAAACGTTTTTTTTTATTAAAATAATGCAAGCAAAATTCACGGTACCAAGCAAAAATGCAGGGCTTTGAATTCAATAGAGCACCCACAGAAGATGACAACAGAATTTCCTACTAGCAAGGCTATTCAGTCGTGGTTGATCGGCTACGAGAATTGAGTGGGCATACACAACATTCCAGTGCATCCATCACACAGGTAAATATGCTAAATGGAAGTTGTTTCAAGTTGAATACTTTACCAATAATCTAATTGATGTTGAGTTCCAACATAAAGTGACTATATTTGTTTTAAATAAGCAAGCAATGATAACAATGTGCATGTCATTGGAATGCAACTTGCTAATTATGAAACACCACCTACACATAAACCAACAATCTCTGCTTAGGGAGGAGCTCTAGACCCCAAATCTGAAGAAAGAAACAGAGCTAAAGTAAGTGAATTGGGTAACAACAAGAATGTAAAGTGAACCCTTGATTTGCTAACCAAAATGCTCAAAATTAAATGAAAATCTTTAATGAATACACAAAACTATATACATATGCAGGCGTACCATGGTTGAGATGGTCCAACTCCCTAGTCTCACTCTATGACTGAGCTCATGCCATATCTAAATCAAAGACATCTCAAATACATCATCGGTGGAAAGCTGCAAAATGCTATTTTCATACATAAGCAAGACATACACAATTGGGCACAATCACCAAGAGAACGGTAAAAAGTGTGTTTGAGATTGTATCATGGATGCTTTGAAGGATTGTATCATGGATGCAAAAAATCTTTTCATTAATCCTTGACTCATGATTGCTCTAATACTTCTTTAGACTTCTCATGTTATTTGTTGCACTTCTTCACTATTTTGGGCTGAGTTTCAACTATGTATTTGCCTTGACTTATGATTGTACCTAGCTTTGTCCTATCTTTGTAAGCTTCCTCTTTGAATTGTGGTTGTAGCTTTGATAATACCTTTTTAATGTTGCACTATTTGTAAGGAGGATAACTCCTAATGCATGTTACAAATTGTGCTCTAGTGACTAAGACTAACCTTTTTGTACTTGATGTTTTTGACTAGTTGTCATAACCTCTGACTTTGATGCTTGTTCCTTAATAGAACTAGATGTTTCTTGTATGCATACTTGGTCAAGGACTGCATTATGATGCTATAGGGCTACAAACTAAGATTATTTATTGTATTGAGTTGCACATTTTACATGAGTTGCCCTATGACTGCTATGCCTCTTGAGGTTATAAGGTGTTGTTCTTGTCAAGTTTTGACAATGCTGCAACAATAACATGTTATTTGTTGTTAAGGTTTGAAAAGACCTTTTAGAAACTTATACCCTGCTCTTTTTCACTTAGTAGACTTGATTACTGTCATTTTATTTGGTACTAGGTATGACTGCCTACTGGCTTTACTGTAGACTGCAACCTCTCTAGACTATATTTTCTGAGTGTTGTTGTTCTATACTTGACCATCTATTAGGAAAACATAGCTTGAAATATCCAAAACAATTAATGAATGACTGCACTATCACCAATCTATCTTGAAGATTTGACTACTCTTTAGATTATGATTATGACTGTCATGATATTTCATGAGACTGCTCTATCCCCATATGAAACCCTTTGTTCCCACAAATCAATGCTTTGAACTTGACTGCAACTTTATAGTGATCACTGTCTTTGTACAGTAAGATTGCTACTTTCTCAACTTTTGATATATTGGAGGCTCCTAGGATGGTTTCTATCTTCTAGTCACAATACCTTGCTATAATTTGCATTTCAGATCACTGCTCAATGATCATATGATGTCTTTGTCTTTTGAATTTGACTCTCGAGCTTGCTCTATTTCTTGACCTTTTGAATAATTTTGGGCCACTATTCATTACTTTTATTACCCTATATGTAAAAGACCTTGCTCACTGCTTCCCGTACTTGATCTTTATCTGGTTTGTGTCAATCCTACTATTGCACCTTTTCTATTTATGATTGAGATTTGTTTTAGGATTAAAAACTCTTGATGATTTCACTAAATGACTTTTGCATGACTGTACTTTCTAAGCTATCCTAGGAAACAAAAGAGACCTAGGGATTTGCTCACTTCAAGGAAAAAGAAAATCTAGCAAGACAATCAACCCTTTTAAATAATATGTGGAACCCTTATGGTGAGCAAGAAAGAATTGACAAACTTATAGATGTTGTCATAACACAAAGCTGAAACTATATTATTTTTATAGATAATCAGATTTCTCCTTTAACCCGACTTTTTCTTGAATCATTACTGTAGGCGTATCCAATGCATGATTTAAACAATAAGATACTAAAAATTCTAAAATAGGGTTCTAAAAACCCTACCTCCAAATGTGGATATCTACTATTATGACTATGACAATTTCTCTCCAGAAGTTTTGATGCTAACTTCTATCATGCCTAAACTCTGCATGTGGTTTGCATGGTGTTGGCATGAGGTGCTTTGTAAATGTCCTTATGGATTCTCTTCATATTTTTATGAAACTCCTTCATCAAAGAGGCAAACCTCTCATTCAAACTTTGAAGTAACCCTTTGATTGTTGCATGCAATCCTTTTCTTATAAACCTTCCTCCTTGCGGTGACGTGCTAGGACATTAACTGAAGGTGTAGCTTGTGGAACCTGTTGAGCATCAAATCTGAATTAAGTAAAATATCTTGATTTGAGAGATTAAATCATAGAAGCCATCTATCTTTGGAAGAAATCATCATTTTCATTGATACCGTAATAACCCATAACTTATCAAGCAAGTCTAATAGCATTCTATCGAAATTTCCAAAATTCAAATAGTATCGATGAGACCCAACGATGTCTCATCGATATAAAAAGGGTATCAAAGGAAAGGTAACACTGATTAACTCTAAAAGGGACTCATCAAAAGTGATGATTCCACTAAAAGATGATATCGAAGAAAGCAAAGACGATTTTCATTGATGGGAAAAGGCTTCCGAGGAAATAATACCATCGGTGCAACATGAAGGAAACTTACCGAAAGAAGCATTCTTATCGAAAGAATGATATCGATCAAACAGAAGGAAGCTACATTGATAAAAAATATCAATAAGGATATGAGTTTCGAGGAGGCTAAAAGGCATGTTACCAATATGTGTGTTTTTACTGATGCAACTTTATCGAGGAAGATTACTAATGAGCTCATCGATGAAAGATGATAGTGGAAGCAAATCATCAAAAGAAAGATGGCCTCAATGAAACAATAGACCCATTCATTGAAGGAGTGTAGTGATGATAGAAAAAGTGTTTAGATCGAAGGATAAAGGAAGTTATCGAAGCCCAAGGTTTCTTCGACATGAAACCTGATGGACATCAGATATATATCGATGAGGAAATAGGTTTCGAGGAGGCTAAAAGGCATGTCTCTGATATGCGTTGTTTCACTGATATAACTTTATTGGTGGAAGACGACAAGAGAGGATAAAGAAAGGCTTCGGTGAGACAATAGATCCATTCATCGAAGAGGCATAGTGATATCGATGGAAGAGGTATTTTGGTGGAAAAATAAAGGAGGTCACCAAAGCCCAAGGTTTCTTCAACATAAAAACCTGATGGATATCAGATAGGTATCGTGAGGAGACAACCACAGTGACCGAATACAACATTTTGATGAAGGGAGAAAATACCTAGTTGAAGTAATGTTCGAAACAAAAGTGTTAGTTGACGGTTATATGTTGAAAAGCCACAACGCTTGGTGATAATGTATACTCTCATATAAAGGAGGGTGCTTTTGTAATATGGAGGAAATTTAGAGAAAGGAGTAGATTATAGCCTCAGGCTTACCACTGTACTATTTTGGCAAATATATATAATATAATCAATTGTTTTTCCTTTGCATATGTGTTGCAGATTACTGCATTTTTCTATAGGTAGTTGCTTGTGATATTATCTAAAGGAGATAAGGTTACTTGTGTTCCTCTAGTAAAACTCTATGTTTCATATTGTAGATTTGAATAAAAGATTTACTTGTGAATTGTAATTGTTCCTCGTATTTCTTCCTTGGATGGTCTCTTAAGGTTAGAGTTAAATTCATTCAAGCAATTTACAATAAAGACATCGAAGTAGAGCTCATAAGAAATAGTAATTGACAGACTCATCGAGAGGGGGTGGGTTTAAAAATTGTCTCATAAGTTTACACAATAAGTCCTAAAGAAATATAAAGACTCTGTAGCCCAAACAACAAAGAAAGGCACTGGTCATCTATAAAACACAACCCATCAATTCATACTTTCACATAAAGAATAATAGGAGTAGTTGAGTAGGAATTCTAGGGTAAATTAGCAATAGTGTATATATAAATTTCAAGCACCAAGATCGAATAGCTTCTACAACAACAATCTTGAACTCATCTGCTATATCTCCATTCTAGGAATTGATGCCATTCTGAGATAGGGGGAAGTCAGATCAAGACACTAAATCTGCTATAAAAAGCATTAGTTGAAGGAACAACTAGTGAGTAGCTATACCCGCCTAGGTCCTGCAGAGCCTAAAGTGAGAGAGTTAGTAACCAAATAGGTTCACTCTATAAGTTGGCAAATTAAATTGGAGGGTTTGATCATAGGAGTTGGCATTTCCTTAGAACCTATCCAATCTGTTGATTTGAGACCCAACAGAACCCTAGCATAACTTCTAAAAACTGGCTATAAATGGTTATTTTCATTTGAAACAGAATGCAAACCCTAAAATCACATGAAAGCTTATACTTTTAGATTTCTATTTCCCTCCAAGCTATGCATGAAATTGATTTTCTTGATAATCATGTGGAAGGAGGCCTTTAGAAAACTTTTGTAAATAAATAAATAATTTTATTTGTCTTTACATCTTTTGAATTAAAATGCCTTTTCAAGTGAATTATTTTCCCTCCAAACCTTGCATTGTGAAATCTCATCCTTTTAAATAAGCTCAACCTTATAGACACCTTCAAGGTATTTAATAAATCCTTTCTCTAAACTTTCCTAAATTCATGATAAGACATGAGGTATATAATAATTCTATTTTTTATCTCTTGAAGTCAAAAAATTGGTAACAAAGTCACAACTTCAAACCTTAATTTTTAGATAGTTAAATGTCCATTTTACATTTCTAAAAAAATTGGAGGTCTTATGATATTCCATGTGATGGTACATGTTGACAAAGTTACCCCTCACAACTACTGGTCCCTCTCCCTAATAGGGTATTTGCATGAAAACCCAAGTCCAGGTATGTCAAACCCGAGTTTGACTCCTTCCGACTCAAGTTAATCATTGGTCACATGTAGAACATGCATTTGAAGACTTGAATGACCTTCCCTCCAAAGTATTTTCTTTTGGAAAAAACTTTTTCTTTCATGAAGTCACATGAATGTGCTTCTTTTCTAAAGTTTTTACAATATAATCATAAGAATATAGCCCTTCTTTTAATTTATAAGGTACATTTGAAACCTTTTGGATCCTTTTAATGAGATTTCCAAACCAACAAGGACCTAGGACCTTAGAAAAGATTGGAATAAGCTTCAGGATATTACAATTTAGACTCAAAGCATGAAGATGCTAACAACCAAAAAACCCCTATTAAATGCAATTGACATATAAATAAAAATTGGATAACAAAAATAAATAGGGATATAACATTAGGTATTATAATAATATCATATGTGAAAACAACCAATAATAAAATCAAACCAAATGATATATAGGATTTGGTCATATATGTATATTTAGATATATAGATATATACATAATATGTATATGTATATGATGCTCTGCAAAAAGAAGGATAGTTAGAAAAACCTATTTGATTGCTACACACATAAAGAGAAGCACAAGAAACAAATGTTAGTCATTAGGGTTAGAAAATCAAAGATTAAACACTATCCTAATCAAGCATATTAGGAAAGACACTACACAACAAATAAAAAGCTTAATGAATCTAAGAAAAGTTGAACTCTGTGGTCTAACTACCAGAGATAGCAAGAAACTCTCCAACCAAAGCAGGGGAGACAAAACCAACAATCTCTGCTTAGGGAGGAGCTCTAGACACCAAATCTGAAGAAAGAAATAGAGCTAAAGTAAGTGAATTGGATAACAACAAGAATATAAAGTGCACCCCTGATTTGCTAACCAAAATGCTCAAAATTAAATGAAAATCTTTAATGAATACACACAACTATATACATATGCAGGCGCACCATGGTTGATATGGTCCAACTCCCTAGTCTCACTCTATGACTAAGCTCATGCCATATCTAAATCAAAGACATCTCAAATGCATCATCGGTGGACAGCTAAAAAATGCCATTTTCATACATAAGCAAGACATACACAATTGGGCACAATCACCAAGAGAAAAAAGTGTGTTTGAGATCATTGTCCTAATTATGGTGTGGTCACAAAGAGGTTGACAAATTTATGGTGATCTCTTCATGACCACACCACAATTAGGACAATGATCTCAAACACACTTTTTACCGATCTCTTGGTGATTGTGCCCAATTGTGTATGTCTTGCTTATGTATGAAAATGGCATTTTGCAGCTTTCCACCGATGATGTATTTGAGATGTCTTTGATTTAGATATGGCATGAGCTTAGTCGCAGAGTGAGACTAGGGAGTTGGACCATCTCAACCATGGCGCGCCTGATCATATTAGCTTGAAACCATGCACCTCATATTAGCCTCAAACATATGCCCCTATTGGTAGGTGGTGGGGATAGAATATCATTCGTTGTACATATCAATGACTAGATAGTAATTATTTATTTTTGATAAAAATTATCATCGTCGGAATTACGACGAATACCAAGCTTTCAATCGAAGATGTAATCGGCGGACATACAACGTTCTCTTTGGTGAAATGTTCTGGAGTCATCGCACTTTCGACTCAAACCACACAAACATCCGACGAGGATGCTATACATGTCATGACACTTCGTAGTCGAATGGTCGTCGATGTCTCTGAATGGACCAATGACACAAGCATTGGATAAACAACATCACTATCAGTGCAAAGTTCCAAATCATCGTCAGCTTTGCGATGAAATCTATTGATTCCAATGACTTCTTTGACTGTCAACAGAGTCTATTGGATTATCATATTTCCAATGGGCATGGCATCGTCGACCAATCTGACGCCGAGTTTTTGATGGTTGATTTTGTCGGCACTCCGACGAAAATTAGTCACAAATCTAACAAACTACCGTCAGAAATCAACTCCGAATGTACTAGTGTCTAAAGTCAGTACAGATACATATACCCCCATTTGGTTTGCCAACAGGTACAATGTTGGAGATCCAATCTGCATAATCAATTAGTCTAATAAAACCAACATCCAGGAGTTTCTTAAGTTCTGATGTGACTAGTACCACAATTTGAGGGTGCATCTTGCGAAGCTTCTTTTTTATTGGTTTATCTCCTTTTGCCGCGGTGAGGTGATGCATGACCAAATCAGGATCGAGACCAAGCATGTCAGCATATGACCATGCAAAGTTGATCTGACACTTCTGGAAGAATTCTAAAAACTTAGGTTGTTCCTCTGAAGTTAAAAGAGATGCCAGGTGTATGTGGTGAGGAGTCTCAGGGGTCCCCACGATTAATTATTTTGTTTCCTCAATAAGGATCGTTGATCGTTCCTAATTTGTACTAGAGGGGAGGATGTCAAACCTTTCATCTTCAGGTGCCTCAGAGAGGTTTTCACCATTGGATACACTCTTTCTTTTTACTTTTTGGGGATCAAACAGTGCCACAATGTGGTTTTCACTGGAAGATCCATGTTTTATTGTAATATTTTTGTAGCTATAAGGTTTGGCATCGACTCCAAAGTATGCTGCACTATTAAGTTCAATGGTGAATCTAGCTTTGTGATCCTTGCTTGGTATGTTATCCCATAGTTCCAAGAAGTCAATGATCACCTCATCATTTTGGAATTGGTCAAGGCATGGGGGATTTCATTGGTTCCATTCGATGAGTTTAGGATGGATAATGGGCATTACCTCATCAATCAGGTTAAGTTCATAAGATGTGTCAGTGAGGGTTAAGACATTATGGTGAAGGTCGTTGATGGTACTCTCCCTATTAGAATTAGGCGTAGGATGTGACGTAGGGTCTGTGGAAGGTGTTTCTAGTTCAGGAACCCAAGAGGTTTTAATCTGTGCTTCTCCGTACACAGGGATTTCTTTGTGAGGTGGAGGTGGTAATGCATCTTCCTCATCTGAAGTATTGAGTTGTACGAAATCAAATTTCCACTCATCTGAGTTAGTTTCTAAGTCCCTTTCCAATATCTGATTACTATAGCAAACCGGGATATCCTTTGAGTTAAACACTGCAGGTGTAACCAGCTAATGTACCTTTGGAGATGGAATGGTTGGTGTTGCAGGGAGGATTATTGGGATCATTGAATCCAATACTGAAAGTATCGACATTGTTGAATCTGTTGTTTCTGATGAAATGATCAATGTTGTCGATACTGTTGGGGGTTCTGATATTGATAATGGTGCTATTGATGCGGTTGTTGCTACTGATGGGGTTGCTGGTTTGATTGGTGGGATGATTGGTGTTGTAGATGGTATTGCTGGGATTCTTAGCCCCATTGGGGAAGTTGGTGCGGTGCTTGGTGCTGCTGATATAATCAAAGGTGGCCTCTTTAGAGTTTTAGACTGATATAGAGGTTTGTTGGGTTTCCCTTTGAATTTGAGATTAGGAAGAGTGTCCTTTTGAAAGACTAATCCAGTGTTATCTTTAGGCTTTAATTCAGGCTACAATGGCTTGTGTCATCCTTTCTTGCAAGGTCCCAAAGAACTTTGACCATCATAGCCCATTCTTTGCATAATGAGAAGGCCTTTTCCATATTGATTTGTGGGAAGCTTAGCTTGTGGGATATGTGATGATAGGGTCTTTATAGATCCATTCTACTAAGTCCTCATCTCTGGTCTCCTCTTCCTGAATCTTTCCAAGGATAAAAGGTGCCAAAGGGCATGCTAGCTTGACTAGTGGTGTTTGAAGTAACCTTTGAGGATTACCATGAGTTCTAGGGGAAGTGGGTAGTTACTCAACACAAAAGAGTTGGCTTAGATTGTACTCCCGAAGACCTTCCTCTACCATTTTCATGTTTAGCTTCTCTTGCTTTTGGATAGTGGTGCTTGAATTGGAAATAGAGGTTGGACTTACATATGATGTGGATGGGATAACTTCTCTGTTATTGGGAACAGTAATCTCTGGCTGGTGGTTGATATTGTTACAATATGCAAATGGATTTGCATCACCCAAGATTGTAATTTCTACACCGTTATGAGGGAACTTGATACACTGGTGATAGGTGGATGGAATGGCTTGCATGGCGTATATCCAATGTCTTCCTAACAACAAATTATATGGTAGAGGAAGGTCCAGAACTTGACAAATGATGTGCTTCACCACTGGGCCCACTTGAATTGGTAACACAACTACTCCTTTTAGAGAATGCTTTGCATCATCATAGGCTTTTATAGTTATCTTTTTGTGGGGATCCATTCATTCAACTACATGTCCCAATGTTGTGACCATTTGTAATGTACAAATATTTAGGTCTGCTCCATTGTCGATCAAGACTCGCTTGATCCTGTGTTGGTTGATAAATCCTTCAATATGGAGTGAGGCGTTATGAGGTTGTTGGAAAGATGTATTGTCACTTTCAAAGAAAGTGAGACATGGTGATGACCTCTGACTACCAACCATAGCTTGAAATTGATTTATATTTAGATTGGCAGGGACTGACGCTTCTTGGAGAGCTTGATCCAAGATTGTTTTATGAGATGGGGATAGATGCAAATTTTTTAAGATGGATATAAGTGTGGGTGTCTTATCTAATTGTTCCACAAGGTTATACTTCTTTGGGATGGAGGTGGTACCTTGAGGAGCTTCTTTAATGGCAATCTTGCTATGACGTGTAATAACATTGCAGGTAGGGCTTGGATCTTTGATGGTAATGGTTGCAATTTGTTCATCGGCATCATATAGGTGATTCACAGTTTAATTATAGGCGGCTCGCGTATAATCAGGTATATATGTGTTTCATCCTAAAGTGGAAGGACCCCTTTGATCTTGTGATGGAAGCAGATTCTTGAACATGAGATGATCATTATTTGAGGTTTTTGGGTCGTGTCCTTCAATTTCAATCTCTCATCAGTCAATAAGATCCTGAACAAGATCTTTCAATCTATGACAATTATTTGTTTTATGCCCTTTCCCTTGATGGAATTCACAATGTTCATTATCCCTCCATCATGGAGGTTTGACATGAGATTCATAATTAGATGTTTTTGGTAAGGTCACCAAATTGGAAGAGACCAATTGACGTAACATTCTTTCAATAGGTTCCCCTAAGGGTTTGTATGTACGTTTTGTCTTATAATTTTGTTGTCGTTGTCTTGGTTCCTCTTGTGGTGCATTGCGCCATTTATTTGGCGAGGGAGCAACCGTGTTGTTCTTAGGAGGGGAGTTTTACCCAGCAAATCAGACCACAGGTTGTGCACTTTTGATAGTCCTTGCATCTACAACCCCGTCATTGATGATGTTTTTGTTTTTATTCCAGAAGTTGGGTTTATCACTATTAAAGCACGGGTGAGGGCCATCTTTTGGTTCATTGTATATCTTGATAAGCCCTTTTTTGATGAGGGCCCATTCACATTTTAAACCCTAGGTGATCATGTCATTAAAAGACTCTTTGCCTTTCATGTCTAGATGGAATTCCATTTCTTCGGTCAAGTTGGAAATAAATATTTCCACTAGCTCTCATTCATGTAGCTGAAGAGAATTTCTGCTAGACATTTGTCGCCATCATTGCAGGAAAGCTGAAAAGAGCTCCCCTAGTTTTTTCTTGGTGTTACACAGATCTGCCATGGTGACATCGCATTCTATGTTGTGTGGATAATGTGCAATGAACTTTTGGACCAGTTCTTCGAATGTCCTAATTCCACCCGTTAGTCAGGAAAACCATTGCATGGTTGTCCCTCCCGAACTCTGAGGAAAGAGGTGCATTAGATATGTGTCTTCAAATGCCACTTCTAGGAAAGTTGAGTGAAATTCCCTGACATGATCTCGAGGGTCTCCTTTTCCCCGATACTTTTTGAACTTAGGTGTTTCAAACCCTTGTGGAAAAGGTGGCATATGTAGATTCCTATCAAAGGGATAGGGACAAATATCATTAAGTGAAAACTGGTTAGTTTTCACACCACTGTAGAGTTGTTGGGCTAGATTCTCGACTTGTTGCCTCAACATGTCAATGTCATTAGGAGGAGGAGGAGGTGGGGGATTTCCTTGATGAAGGTCATATCTAAAGTTATCTCAACCTCTTCCACCCTAATTACGACTATGGTGTTCGGATGCTTGTCATAATTGTGTAGTATCAAAATCAGAGGGTAGTTTGGCTCCCTCTTGGGCAAGTCTGAAAAAGTGAGTATCAGCATTGTTCTTGAGGATTTCATCGAAAATTCTATTGAAAAGGGGGTTGTGTTGTGCCCTTTCTATTACTTCAGGAGTGGAAGTGCTAGGATTTTCATCATTTGCATTTCCTCCAAGGGCTTCTTGGAATTCATTGAGATTTTCCTCCTCTTCCTCTTTGATTTCTAGTTGTCTAGACCTTCATCTGGTTTGAGCCATTTTGTTTGAAAGTTGTTGTTGAAGTTTGGTGAAAATGATTATGAGTTGGTGATGGAATGAGAGATAAATGTTTGGTGAAGTGTTTTGCATATGGATCTCTAGCACTAAAGGTTTGATGTTACCGAAGTCCTTCTATGAATTGCTTGTTGTGTGTGTTGACAATGTTTGATATGATAAGGTATAGAGAGGTCTGAGATGTGTTACAGGCCAAGCTATCTACTAATGAGAGGATGCACTCATAGACTAGTTTTAACCTGTGTAGAAATGCCTCTTAGGATGAGTTTATCCTAGATGTAGAGACACTCTAAAGAGTGATGTGTTGTTTTGATTCAAGCAATATCTAAAAAAGAACTTAGGACAAGACCTCTTTATGCTTCAAGAGTTGAAATAGATTGATGATGTATGAATGTGAGAATGGATGGAATGTTTAAACTTTAATAAAAACTCTATGTTACATATGGGGCAAATTCTTCCTCTTCTCTTTCGGGGGTTGGTGGTTCTTCCAAAGCTATGTTATATGTGATGCAAATGTTTGGAAAGAGGGCAGGATTGATTTTGCCTCCCTTGTTTTTATGATAACACAAAGCTCTATGTAAGAAGGCTCTATGTGAGACAACGATTTGTCTATTGAGATGGAAACATTTCCTTCTTTTGATGAAATCCTTTGAGCTTAATGGTCTTTTCTTCAAATTGATATGTTGATGGAGATTCTTCCTTCTCAAAATGTGAAGGATGGTCATATAGTTTGATACTTTGTTTTTGCACTTTGTTTTGATTTTTGCCAAATGTTGGTGTTGAAAATTTGTGTTGGATGAATACTTTTTTTTGAATTGGTTTTGATTTTCTTTGACAAGAAAACAAAGCAAGCACACAAACACAATAATGTTACCTCAAAAGGCACAAATAAGTGTGGGTCTAAATCAACCCAATCTTTGAACTCTTTGACCCATTTTCAAATGTTTTTGTGTATGTTTTTCCAAAATCCTGAAGTCGGCTCAATTTATCACTGGTCTAACACAAAATGAAGAAACATCAAACATATTTTATCCCTAAGTTCAAATAGCCAGTTGCGATAATTTCAGCCCGGATCTTGATATTTCTTCAACTTTGGTACTACATACCTTATGAATCCTGCTGTAGCACATAAGCATGTGATATACTAAGTCTTGCACGAGCATAACAAATAGATGATCCCTATGATGGGGGAGTCACCACTTTTATCAAGCTACAAGTAGCCTTTCAAAAAGCTATGTTTCTACTCAAGGAAATATGTATGGTGAGTATCTTGGGAGCAAAACCATCTATGCTCTTGCACTGAATTTATCACAAATATTCTCAATCAATAGAACAGGTGGGTTTCTACATGAAAAGGTGTCTAGTAATTTTTGATGTTTTTGGACATAAGTTCATTCTGCAGTGACTCACTTAAGAGCCTTGTAACTTGTGGTGGGGCCCATATGTCCTTTCGACAAGTTACACTGTAGGCAACTATAACCAAGGCTACAACTTTCGCTCACACTTGATTTCTATAGCAGCTCGAAGGATTTACTGCATGAGGTCGTTCCCAAGAGTGATGTGTCTCTTGGCAGGCCTCTCTTAAAAAGATAAAATTTTGAGTGTTACTAACACTTTTCTCTTGCACCTATGACCACAAAAGCCAAGGGAGAGGATAGTGTGTGTTAGAAGTAGGACCACTCGACAAACTTTGCACAAGTGTGTCAATCATTGAAAACACTTGTTCTTTTTAACTGATTTTCATTGCAATGTGATCTAACTATTTGGAGATGTTGCTCCAACAATCATTGTGTTCTTTTTAACTTCAATGGCAAAATGTTTTTGTAATCGAGGAATTGGAAATCCTGGTCAATTGAATTAAGAGCACGTTTTGCTTGAAGTAAATCGATTTGAGAACAACTTTGACAAATTGGGGATTCTTTTTAACTTGCACAAAATGAAGTGTTGATTGTGAATTTTAGTTTGATGCAAGAAATAAATTTTGCCTTGTTGATTTTAAGCACCAAAAGAATTTGTTCCTAAATTTGCAAAAAAGAATTTTGTGTGTTTGTTTTTGTGATTCTATTTTAGAGCTCCAAATGAAACATGTGGTTCTTTTTAAAACTCCAAATGAAAGTGTAGTTGATTTTAACCCAAAAGGAAAATGAATTTATTTTATCCTAACTTGAAAGACAAAGTTAGCAATATGAACAAATTTACTTCCTAAGCTAAAATTGCTAAAAATCCTATTGTAGGGGTTAGTAAAAACCTGCACAAAAGATAATTAGTTAGAAAAATCTGCATGTTTTGGTGGGCTTCTACAAGCCTAAAATTTTGATTTTTCGGTTACAAGGAATTTTCTTACAACTCTCTATTATAATAGCGCTACTCTGTGTGAAAATAGAAGCACTATTTAACATGAAAGCGCAATAGTATAGACAATAGCGCTAAAAGAAATGCAAGTGCGTTGAATAAAGAGACAATGGCGCTAAAAGAACCGTTGTCAAACAAAGTTAACTTTGTCAAACAATGGGTCAACAACGCTAATACTAGGAACGATAGTGCTATTTTAGGGTCAATAGTGCTAGAAGATGGACGATAGCACCAGTTTGGGGACAATAGCGCTATTAGTGGGAACAATAGCGCTAAAGTATCAATTTGTGAAGGCGCTAAAGTGAGAACAAAAGTGCAAGAGCGCGACCTGTGTGTCAATTAAAACATTCAAAAAGTTAGTAGTTTTCAAAATGGCTACTCTTGGATTCACGTTAGTTTCACCAAATGATGCTCTGCAAAAAGGATTAGAAAATTTGTTTGATGGAAACACACACAAGAACACAAGAAGCAAATGTTAGTGTTAGCAACCAAAGATTATTCTAAATAGGCATATCGAGAGAGATATTGAACATGAAATAAAAAGCATACAAACATAGAATAGATAAAGTATGCTCCTCCAAATGATAACCAAGATGCTCATAGTTGATCCTCCCTTGTTCCTCTCCTCTCCAAGTTCCCAAATGAGTGTAGCTCAGTAGCTTTTTGCACTATTTTTTTTTGGATGTCTTATGGAGATTCAAAAGTATAAACTGAATGATCATGAAAATGCAAATGTGAACAAGCTAAATGATATATTAGGTAATTAACTAAGATTAATTTTAGCCCAAAATAACAATGTGAGATGATTGTGCTAAATACTCTCTAAAATTCACTATAAGCTAGATGCATACAAGTTTTTAGGATCTGGATTATGAAGAAATGAGCTATTTATATGTAAAATGGAGCAATGGAGGGTTGAGATTGAGTAATCTCAACAAGGGTTAGGATTGAAGGGCTTAAGATCCATGTGAGGGCTTTCAATCCAATCCCAGGATGACAAATATAAACAAGAGATGGGTTGAGAGGAGAGGGAATAAGCATTAAATGCTTGACATGACTTGAGGGTTAACTTGGGAGGTAAGGTTAATATTCTGATTAATATGAAAATAGGTTTTAAGGACCCGAAACCTTTAACAAAGGAGCATAAGATAGTTCAGTATAGAGAAACCAGACCAACAATGAAACAACATACAAAAGAATGGCAAGAAGGTCAGTAAACTAAACAGACAACAAAAGAAAGGATTAGCAAAGTGAAAAAATAAAAAAAATACCTAAATAGAAAAAAATAACTACAAAGACTTAAGAAGATCAGCTGCCTTAGTGACCAGCAGGTCATAGTTTGTCGAAGCAACTTTGAGTTCTTCAATTTCCTTGTTGGACTTTTTCTCCTTCTTCTTGCCTCTAGTCCTCGTTCTAGGTCCTTGCACCTCTCCCATACCTTCCATGTCAGGTTCTAGCTCCAGGGAATCCTTCTCGTTCTCTAGCTTGCTAATAAGAATTCTGGTGTTGTCAGCCGAGACCTTCAGAATGTTATGGCTTTCTTCAACAATGCTTCTGAGGTAGTTTTTAATTTTGTTGAATTTGTTGTCAGTTTCTGCCATTCTCTGGTCCATAGCATTGTCATTGGTTTTTATCTCTTTTGGGGCCTTCTCCACTTACTCAAACCTTGGGTTGAAGGCGTCTCTAATATCTTCAGCTCTAGCAATAGTTTTACTCAAGTCATCAACATATTCAGCCATAGATTTACCTTCACAAATACTGATTGTCTCCAGGAATTTGAACCCTATGGCTCAGCTACTTATTATCCTCCACAACTTTCTTGTGACTATTAATTAACTAGTCAAGGGTGTCCACAAACCCTTTCAAACCCTCGGTAGGAGGATTTGAAGTGGGGCTTTTCTCACCAGCATTGGCCTATTGATTATTGGGAACATCTCCACTAGTGATCTGTTCGGAATTTCCACCAACCCTCTGATTGCCTTCCCCTGTAATCTCCTCCTCCACTTTTTGGTTGATGATAGGATCATTTCTCTGCACTTTATCCTCCAATTCCAACTCATAATTGTCCTACCTTTTCTATTTGTTCCTTTTCTGAATGGAAGTTTTAGTTTTCTTTTTATGAGGGGACTGGGATTCATCCTTCTCAGAGTGCTCAGAGACCTCCGAGGAGGAGGAGGAGTGAATTTGGAAGACCTTCTCTTTACTTTTTTTCTTGCCCTTAGAAGAGGATGACTTAATGCTCACCTGCTTTCTTTTCTTACCAATTTCAACTTCAGAGTCTTCTAGACTCTCCTCTGTCTCACTTTTCGAATCACTTTCAGACTCATCACCCATAGAAAAACTAGAATCTGACCCTTCCTCCTCAGAATCAAAGATAGAAGGCTGGGGGTGGGCAATTTGGTTAGATTTTAAATGGTCATAGATTAAAACCATAAGACCTTGGTGCATGGCTATATCTCCCTTAGGGTTCTCTCTATGGGCTTTAATAGTAGCATTCATTGAACAAATCAGGAAATAGGGTATGTTAACTTTTTCATCATACCTGAAATGGTTGAGCAGTACAAAATGATAGCCATAAACTTTGGTGAATCTACCATCCAAGGTAATGTATCACATAATAGCAAACAAAACCTCCCTCCAAGGCTTAACAAATGCCTTAGGAGGGTAGTAGGTCTTACTTAGCTTAACCAGGCACTTCTTCTCCTTTGTCGTTTCAAGGTATCTCTCAATGGCCTCCTTGCTAAGCTTTCTGTCCCTATAGAAATTGCTTCCTACCCTACAAAGACCCATCACCTGAGCAATGAGGTCTTCATCAATGCAGATAGTTTGATCTCCCATCTTCAGGGTGCCCTTAGGAGGTAAGGTTAATGTTGAGTTGAAATAATAAAGCCATTATCCAATAAATAATGTCTTAATCCAATGCATAAACTCTTGTGCAAGAGTTAGTGAGGATAACCATGGTCAAAGCAATAAATGCTTGAAGAGGCCCATGGGTTAAATGAGGGTTGAGTTAGAGGTAAGGTCTCTAACCATGGGAGCAAGTGGATTTAACCATAAATGGTCATGTAAGAGCCATTAGTGGTTTGGAAGACTTTAGAGGTTAGCTTGTTGAACACATAAAGCATTAAATGTTTCTCAAATACTTTGAGGGCTTTGAGAAGTGACTTCAAGTTGCTTAGGAATGTGACAATAATTAGGAGATGGATTAGGCTAATTAGGAATGGTTAGAAAGTGGTTAGAAGGGTCTAGAAGAGTTTTTAGAATTGCAAGTGGCTTTGGTGGGTGAGGGAAAATAGAATTTAAATTAAAATAAAATCAATTTATTTTAGCTTGTGGTTGCAACTTGCATTTGTAGGAAAATGCAAGTGGGGGGGGCGGTTAATGATTTAAATAAATGTTTTAATTTTTTATTTAAAAGAGGAAAGGGGATTAAATTAAATAAATAGGATTTATTCATTTAATTGATTATGAATTTGGTTTAATGAATTAATTTAAATAAATTGGATAATTTATTTAACTAATAGGAGAATGTTTGAGGATGAATTAATTAAATGCTAATTTAATTAACTATTGGCTAGTGGGTTCATTAATTAAATAAATAGAAAATATTCATTTAATTAAATGGACAAATTTATGTGACTACACTACCGATATCAGTAACTGAAGCATGTAAGGATGATTGTTGGATGAAAGCTATGGAAGAGGAATTGGATCAGTTAGAAATGAATAACACATGGACTAGGATTTTATTGGAACTAGGTTTGATTGGTTTGCAATGGATATTCTCAGAAGGAATAAATTGATTATGTTGAATCCTTGTTTCGGTAGCTAGGATTTTTAGATATTTTCAAGGATTATCTGGTATGGTTTTTGTTTTATGATGACTTTACACTTTGAGCATATTTAGATGCGGATTGGGCTAGAGATATAGGTAACCGGATAGGCTCATCCGGTAAAGCTTTCTTTCTTGGAAAGAATCTTATTTCATGGATCAACAGAAATAGCCATGTACTTAATTATCTACTATTGAAGTTGAGTATGTTGTTGCTGCTACTAATTGTACATGAGTTATATGGATAAAGCATGTGTTGAAGGATATATAGTTGGATTGTAATGTACCAATAGTTATTCATTGTAATAACTCTATTGCTATTGACATATCAAAGAATCTAGTATTTCTATCAAGTATAACTTTTTGAAGGAGTAGGTAGAAGCAAATGATTTCAGATTGGTTTGAGGAATCATTTGAGCATTTGAGAGACAGGTTGAGGTTTTCTGCCCCTCCGGTAGATTCCCGAGTGATTTTGTTTGGCATCATTTTGGTATGCATTATCAGAGCTATCATTCATTCTAGATTGATGTGGTGATGCTACTACTCTGGGGAGTAGTTAGTCTTGTGATTTAGTGGTTTATGATTTTGCTTTGATATTATATCAGATTTCTGGAATTGATGTCAAAAGGGGGGAGATATTCATGTGAAAAACATAAGGAGTTATATACATTAAGGGGAGAGATTCTTATGTGTAAAACAGAGCTTAACAGAGATATCAGTCTAAGGGGGAGATTATTGGCACAAGGAGAAGGAACAAAATTTTAGATTGGTTGTATCCTATTGGGGGAGTTTGGTTCAGGTCTATGGATGGTTAATTGGTACAGAGACATCTCTTTAAGAACCTCATAGCTATATCATTTTGTGGGAGATTGTTGGTTGTCTTCCATTGGGGGAGACTTGTTTGCCATTTCTTGGCACTTGGATGTTTTTCACATCTAGTGTTGCCATCAATGCCAAAGGAGGAGATTGTTGTAAATTTAGAGGGATTGATTATGTGTTGCATTGATGTTTTTCATTGATGTCAACACTAGCTACTTTGTCTATTTACTAGTATCTAGTTGGTCCCGATAGGATGTTTGGTTTCCAGTTGGTAAGATCATGTTATGCTCTAGTATGCTTTGGTCTATGGAATTGGTTTGGATTGGTTACTCATGTGTTCCTGAAGTGTATCACATTCAGCTGGTTTGAGATTTGATGATCTGGAAGCTATCATTTGATGAGCTGGTTTCACCGGTAGAGCTTTGTTGAAGATCTTTTGATACTATGCATAACTAGTGTTGGTGCGGCTTCTAGTAGGGATTCAGGATGTTGATGGTTATCATGTTCATGTTCTAGTTGTTCATAGTGTTTCACTTGGCTTATGGAGACCTATTATAGGTTCGATGGTTATTTTTCTAGGTTATTGACCATTTTATGTAACATGTGGGATGATGTGTTACAAGTTGGATTCATTGATTGGATTATGTTGTTTTTGGCCTAAGCTGACTTGGTTGATCATTAGATTGTGAGCTTAAGTTATGAATTTATTGTATTATCTTTTAGCTGGCCGACCTAATTGTTTAGGTCTCAGGTTGGTATAAATATGATGTAAGATCTCTTTGTAGATCATATGAGATGATAGGAGATCATATCTGGTATGGTATGTATGCGAACAATGTAATAATCATATGTAGAGGATTTGGTCGATCATAGGTGATCAAATTGGTTTTGTGGAAGACATTTTAGGCCTTTGGTATTGAGCTTAACTGAAACGATACTCAGGCATGGGAGATGATTTACTTGCAGTTCAATCTTCATCCGGAAAGTTGTCCAATGTTTTATGTAGTCAGTGTGACTCCTTTTGTAATAAGTAGTGTGCTCTAGATTGTTGGCCTTCCTGCATGTGCAGGCCCCTTATTGTAATATTTATTTATCTGATTAGTGGATAGATATTGTGGGTCTCCAATCCCACCGTGGTTTTTCCTCTTTGAGGTTTTCCACGTATAAATCTATGGTGTTTATCTTTGTGATTGCATTACTGCTTATCGTTATATGCTTTTATGTTTACCGATTTTTGAGTTGTTGTATTAATAAGGTTAAATTTCTCCATTCCAGTAGAACACTGATTCACCCCACCCCCCTCTCAGTGTTGTTGGATCCCAACAGTTGCATCCCACAAAACACTCCATGCATCATTTTTATTAGCATCCCTATAACCCTTAGGCTTACTTTGGTATAAGCTCTCCAACCTAATATCCATCTACTTCTTTCCCAAAAAGTGGAGTGTCCCTCCTAGACTCACAGTTTGATTTATGTCTTGATAGACCTATCTAGACTTATGATTGATGTTTGGATGGCATTTGATCGATACTTATGATCTTATTCAGGCTCAAGATGCTTATGGGTGATGATGGATATTTGATATGACTCATGGTGATTGGATGATTTATATTATTGATGATACATTTTGGATTATTTGATGGATGAATTTATGTTAGATGGATTATATGCACTTGATATTCCTATGTGGACTATATGATTTATAATGTTATGATAGTTCTAACCCCTATTTCATGATTATGGCTTCATGTGATGCATTGATGTTGTTATTGTGTGAGTGCCTTCATGAAAAGGACAATGCCTTATCACTCATTGAGAGCATGATATGGCATTGCAATTCTCTCCTCACTTGCCTATTTTATTATGATGTATATATGTACCATATTGTGTTCTAGTGGTGATTGCAGGATTGCAGGTACCAGACATCGACTCCACCCGGTCTCACAAATCTGAGTGTGTCCTAGCCCAATGGCAAGTTGTCGGAGATGGCATGTGTTTCCCTCTCATACTCTAGGCTTAGTTGTTCACCTTGTTAGTTATGTTGTGGCATAAGTTGATGGTTAGTGTCTTGAGTCATTTTTGACCCCTTGTCAGGTTGCTTGAGGTGATGTGAGTGTATGTTTATTATTTAATTAATAATTGGATTAATGTGATTTATTAATGTTTGAATTAATTTATCATATATTATGGTATTTAATTATTTAGATTAATTATTTAAGTTTAATTAATTGAGTTTGATTTATTTTATTAATTTATTATTTAATAATTAATTTATTGTTGAGATTAATTTAATAATTTATTTAATTTCATGTTTAATTGATCTATGCTAATTATTTATTGTTTTATTATCTATTGATTTATTAATTATTTAATGTTGATGTTTTATTATTGATATGATTTTAATGCTTAATTATAAGTTTCTATTTATACAAGTCTTTTATTTATTATTTTATTATTGGGATTTGATTTATTATTATCCCATCTATATTTTTATTGTTGCAGTAATAATATTTGCATAATTGAATATAATATATAATTACCTACCCCTTATTTCTATTGGTTAATTTTGAATGGGTAAGTAAATAATATTATTAAATAATATTTACCTCGGTACTATGAAAGGTAGGTAAGAAATATAGTTTTATCGTGTTTTTTGATTGGCCTGTCATTTTCTATAGTTTGGAGTTTAATTTTTATTTATTGGAGTTTTGTCGTGTGTTGTCGGGTTGGAATCTCTATAATTTTGAATTGAAGCTTTGTATTTCCAATTGAGTTTGGATTGGATTGCTGGAGTTGATTTTGAAGATTTGGATTGGAGTTGTTGGTTGATTTCTTTTCATTTGATTACTTTTGCCTTGGATTGCAATTCCAAGTTGGAGTCATGCTTCCCTCTGCAATTTTTTTTTTTTGAAAGATTGTCTCCAATGTGGTTGTTGAAAGACTGTTTGGGGATAGATTTCATGTTTTAATATTTTAATTTTTTTTCTAGAAGGATCTTATAAATGAATAAATTTGTGTTTTATTAAATGCTAAAATATGGAATTTGGGGGTGTTAGGAATGTATATTCATCTTATTTCTCTCCTGAGTCTGCATTCCTATGTCTTTTTTATTTAGATTGAGATTTATAAGCTTCATAATGATATTTGTATTTCCCTTATTATTTAACTTTTCATCTCCTTTAGATTCTATGATTTTCTTTTTGCAAGTTGGTGTGAATGTGAGTTGTCGGGAGTTACTTTCAGGAACTCTTGAGGATTGCATTTTCTTCATTATCCTTTTCTATAAGTAGTATGAGTATTTCCTAAGCATTGGAATGCATTTTAAAGGCTACTTTGTATACCTTTTTGGTGTTATTGCCTTGCCCTAGTGCTATGAAAGTTTTGGAGTAATTATGTGTGCTATTGTGCATGGTTGTGGCTAGAGATTGATGTCAATCTCACCTTGTACATTAATAAAGTGATTAGTATATTTTCTCCCTATGTTATTTTATCTTAACGCACCTCCTGTAAGTTCCCCTTGATCAAGCGTGTGATCATATACAAACCTAGGCAAGTTTCTTACCTATTTTGCAATTTTTCCTTGCATTTTTTTCTTAAAAACCCAAAATGCCATTTCTACGATCCAGAATGTCATTATTAAGACCAAAAATGCTAGAAGAATGACTAAAAATGTTAATATGGCTCCCAAGAATGCTAATCTTGAATCTGAGAGCGCTAATCTACTCCGGGGTGTAGGAAATTGCCATTATGGTCATTGTGATTGAGGAGTTTGCTTTTGTGCATTCTCCAAACGCATTTTTCAATTGCATTGAGTTTTTCTAATATGTCTATTATGTCATTTTTATCTATGCACAATGATGTGGTGCTCCGGTAAGAGGTTTCATGCCTTATCGTTGAGGATTAGGCCTATTGGTTATATAGCCCCAGCGAAGGGAGGGATTCCTCGATGTTGAGGATCAATTTTGTAAGCTCTAGTGGGTGAGGTTGCCTCACTATTGAGGATTGTTATTTGTTTTGTTTTGGCCTTGATCTCATGTTTATACTTTGGTTCTTGATTGCATTGTTTGATGGAGGCTTTTGCATGATCTTTGAACATATGTATCTTTCTATGTCTCGGATGGTATCAATAAGGATGTAACTATGTTTATGTTACTTGTAAACCTCCATGATTTTGTTGTTATGCTATCTTGTTGTGTTTTTTCCCTAAGGTTATGCTCCATGGTTGGGAGAGTGGGTTGTTGCATGTGTAGGGTCGGGGTCATGAGCAATAGACCACTAGGAAAGGTTCTAGACCTTTCATGGGACCACATGAACAATTTATGACTAATTGAAAGTGTTAACCATAATAATTGATTAGAGGATATGGGTAATTAGAAATTCACATAATCAAGATAATGATTTGAGTAGTGTGCCCCAATGGTGGGTCCTAGGGAGATGATTTTGGGATGATAGATTTCAAGGAGATGGTTTTGAAACATATGATTGGGAAGACCATTGGTACGTTAGAATGACCTCCCTTGTTTTCTCCAAGGTTCAAGTGAATTCCACATGAGACTAGAATGTGATGACACTCTTCTCTACATGTGTCCATTATCCTTATGCCTTGATTTGTTGTTTATGCCTCTGGAAGTTTACTGATTATGATTTAACCATGTGATTTAATTGGATCTTTGATTCTTGATGTTATCTATGGATATATTGTTGAGTCCCTTGGTTGCTAGTTGTCATCCTAGGTCTTGAGTGTGAGTTGGAACCCCATGTCATCTCCTAGCACGGGGGGTGGTTCCTATTTGGTTCCACATGGTTGGGTAGTTTGATGCCTTCTTCCATTGGGATGTTATTTGTTCATCCTAGCATGCGTGGCTATGGATTCTATGATTCTTCATTATGTAATGGACGTGCAACTGATTTATATGTATTGAGATTATAATGTGCATTCATGATGGCATTGTAAATGTAAAGAAGACTATGTACTTGTATCTTTTACCCTTATGTAATAGGGAATGATATTGATGTAAAGGCAATGATGTTGTAATGAAATAAGATGTATTATCTTATGTTTCATGTTATGGATAAGATCATTAAGTAGGATTGGAATCTTGTGTTGAATTAGAGAAATGGATGATTATATTTAGTGTATTTTCGTTATGTTTCATGATTCTTAATGACTTAATTGCATGAGTTCTTAATTGCAAGTAAAATAATACTTGTTTCCCTAATCTCATATACATGTGTATGGTTAATAATATTAATGCATAGAGAGAAGGATAATCTTAATGAAATGATCTAGATTCCTCGTAGGAGAAATATGTACTTAGTTCATGATGAAGGATTAATGTGGGTATAAGAACATTTGATTTGGTGCTAAAAAATGAACCTAGGAAGTTAATGGGGCTATGGAATTATGCATGGGTATATCATATTGTTATGATAAGAAAGTATGAGTAGAACATAATGTATCACATGTTATGGTTTACTTGATGTAGCTATGTTATTGTGTTGTTACTTGTAAGTAGTGACGTTAAGGTACCCTAGGAAAATAATGAATGGATGTTACATGTGTTATGATTGAAATGTTGATTCTGGTTGCGTTAATTGTTACAATTGGCTATGGTTATGTTCACATAGTTTTAAGAATTCTTATGAAGTTAACTTATATTTAGAAGATTTTGATAGTTTATTATGTTGCAATATAGATGAGTAAAAAATAAATTATCTCTATTTGTTAGTTATTTTTTCTATTTTCTCTAGGGTATTTTGGTGGGCATTACATCTGGTATCAGAGCCCATGTTCATACACTTGGTACTCTGGTTTCACATGATCCCATTGTGCATACTAGCACTTAGCATGGGGTAGCCTAGTAGTTTATCCCTACTTGTTATTTCTTTTGCATTTGTTTCCCTAGATTTAGCTCATAGATTCTTTTGTGCCTTGGTTAGACAAGATGCCTATTAGAGGTAGAGGTTGTGGTCATGGTGGTTGTATGGGTACTCAATGGAATCCTCATCCAGAGGTTTCTAAAGAGTTACGCCATGAGGAGTAGCAACAGGATCAACAAGGTGGTGATGTGATTCCATAGTTGTATATGCACTTCAGAATATTCTTAATCATTTAGGACCAAGATAGTAGGAGAACCGGCAAGATGAGTCTCACCATTCTAGACATCAAGAGAGAGAGCAATCACATTCACCTCGTAGGAAAGCAGATGTTATTGTGGACCAGGACACAATTGTAGCTAGTCGTATGAGATATCTTTTGAGATCCCATCTCCCTACTTTCGATGGTTCTAGCAGTGGCATGGAGGTAGAGACTTGGCTTTTTGACTTGGGTAGGTATTTTTCTATGCATCCGTATAGTAGTAACACCAAGGCTAGGTGTGTGATTATGCATCTTTGGGTATTTCCTTCGACATGGTGGTGTACCGAGGAGCATAAGTTGCATCTAGATATTACTACAATTTCTTGGGAGTTATTCCTCGAGTGGTTTCGTAGTCGATGAAAAGGGTGAAAATGAGAAAGGTAAGATTCAATGGTTATTATGCAAACAAATAAATAAAAGCATAAAACAAACCAATATACCTTACTAGTTTTACCTTCTCCTTCGGATTGGGCTTGATGAAGTGTAAAATGTGCCCTTGTACTCCACTTGTTTGGATTTTCCCTTTTTGATTGATGTGGATTTCTCTCCAAGATTGCACAACAATGATAATGGGAATGGATGATGAATGCTCAAAGGTAGGATATGGATGCCATGGATGCTAGGTTGGGTTTTTCCTATAGTGAGGATGCTCTTGATGGATTGTTAAAGCTATGTTGATAGCATATGCTTGCACGAATTGGAGATGAGAAATGAAGGGGAGGAGACCCCAATTTATAGATTTGAAAGGGGATTAATGTACGATTGAGATTGAAAGATGATCAAGGGTGAATATTGAAAGAATGTGGGGACATGGATTGAGATGACATGGTGTGGAGACCAAGAGATTTTCCATAAAGGCATTTCTTGTCTCGACACTCCACAATATACATGGGGAAGATATCCCAAGTGCATTGGGAAGACAAGAAGGAATTAGAAATTCCTTGGGGGATGAACAAGAGAATTAAAAATTCTCAAATAATGGAGTGCATAGGGAAAGGAGATGGGAAAGTGAATTTAAAATTCCTTGGGAAGATGAGAGTGCATGGGAGAATGAGAATTTTTGAAATCCTTGAAATGACCCAGTTAAGTGCATTTAAGGATGGAAGGTGAGGAGGGGACAAGTGGACTTAACCATTTATGGCTATTGGTTGACTTGGTGGCTAATCATGGGGATTAACCACTAGCAAATGATTATGGAGGTGATTAGGTGGGGTAAGGAGATATTAGAAGACAAGTGGGATTTGTAGGAGGATTTGACAAGAGAAGAGAGAATGAGCGGAGGAATAAAAAATTAGAAAATAATATTAAGTAGGCTTCTAGAAGAATTAATTAGGCTAATGAAGAATTAGGGAAAGTGATTTGTAGGAATCACATGACTTGGTTAATTAATTGTCATTAATTAACTAAGAGAGGATTTAGTAGAAATAATTAATTTGAGAACTTTAGAAGAATGGGGAATAATCAATTATTCGATTATAGTGATAGGATTAATTTAATTTAATTTAATTAATTCTGCGAGGAATAAAGTCAAAATAAGTAAATTGATTAATTACATAGAAACGAAATTAATTAAATATTTAATTTAATAAATTTTGGACATCTACATGTTTCCCCTCTTTTACGTAGCTACAAAATTGGCAAAAGACAGAAGAAGGATTCCCCAGCATGAAGATGTGGGTGGTATATGCCCTCTCGAGAATTTAACCAGGAATTTGCAAAATTTTTGAGAAAATTCTCGAAAAGATGAAAATGACAGAATAAGAGAGGAAAAGGGAAGATGAGAAAAAGAAAAATGAGAGAAAACTAGGTAGGATGGAATAATGTGAGAGAAACTAGTCCATGGGGGGGCCTATATAAGCCACACAGGGCCCAAGGAGGGGTCATTGTCACATACATCTTTAGGAGATTGGAGAGCACAAAGCCCTTGCAGACAAATGGATTGCATTCCTGTACATGAGCATTGCACCAAGAGGGTCCAATGACACTAGTGACCAGAGCACTATGGCCCACCGGTAGGTACCCTAACCCCACTTTGTGTTTTAGTAGGTTAGAGCATTTATTAAGGGTAATAAATAGGCCAAAAGGTTAGCGGGGCAAAGATGTTGATTGTTGTATCGGCATCTTCACGGGGGTTCAACATCTTCGTAGGGGAATAACACTTGTGCAAGCATTGAAAGGACTTAGTAGAGGGAGTTGATGCTAGTGCTAACAGTCTAATGCAATCACAGGTGATGATCGAGGTTGAAGGGGACAAAAAGGGGGCGGAGACTGTGATTCAACATCTCCTCTTGTGGCGCCACGCAAACACCATGGTTTCAATGTCTGCATTAGGTGGGGATCAACATCTCGGCTAGGGAGGCTAGAAGGAATAAAATGAAGAATGAGGAAGGGATAAAATGGGTTGAAGGGGGTGCATACATGCCCTAGGGATAGTGTGAGATAAGAGATAGGCTAGAATAGGCTAGGATATGGTAAGGTAGGATAAAATCAGTGTAATAGGATATAATATGAAGGTTAATGAAGTGAATTGGTTGGATGTAGCAAGATGAGGGAACACTCACATCATGAGAGAACTAGCCTCCGACCATGAGGCTATACAGATGACTCTGATCAGACAAGAGGGAGATCTTGAGCATAGTGGGCTTAGGGTTTGTTGGGAGATGGCCCAGGATTAGGGCTCATATTGCCATGATGAAAACACTGGTTGAGCAGTGGGATAGAAGGACATGTACTTTCCACCTTCCTACTAGAGAGGCCACCATCAGACTTCTAGACATCTGGAGGATCTTGAAGATCCCCATCCGAGGCATGATCCCAGAGTACAGGTTGGATGGAGGAGAGTACTACCTATGATAGGCATGTGAGAATGCAGCGCTACCTATGGAGGGCATGCAGATGCACTTAGGTTGGGCTATTTAGATTCGACACATCACATGACTGGTGTTGTTCATTTGTGGTTCGATCATTGGGTGCTTGATGAAATATTTGAGCGGACAAGGATTTTCTATTGGATGGGTTGGATGTGTTTACTACATGCTTTAGGATTGCATGGTCTATTGTTGGGGTGCAATGATGCTCAGGCAGTTGTACCATGATATGCACTTGTGTTTGCACTAGGATTACTGAAACCTAAGCACGGGAGTCACTTGTGTAGTGGCGTGAATGATAGATTGATAGGAGAGGAGGTGGTGGCTCCCATACATTGACCGGTATAGAGGACTATTGCACTATCACCACCTAGGACTATGTAGTTTTTGAGGCAGACATTTGATGAGAGGATTGGTAGCTAGCATGGGCGCAGACAAAGTGTTGGTTGTTTTGTCGATCATTATATGTTATTGAGCACTACATTATACACAGGGTTATGCAGCAGTTCAGGCATGTGCGATATCTAGTTGGCCATGAGTGACTCTAACCAAGGATCACATGGGAGGTCAGGGTATGGGGATAGGCAGTTGGGCCACTAGAGGTCAAGATCAGCTGGGAGACTACAGAGACCATTGGATACACCTAAAAATGGTCTGAAGATAATTAATTAAATAAGGAATTATTTTATTAATACCCCTTCCTAATTTAATTGAATTCATTAGGCAATTTGATTAAATCCTCCCTTTCATATACTTATTAATAAATCTAAGGATTTATTTAATAGGTTCATTTCAATAATCCCCTTTGATTAATTAATTCAAATTAATTAATCCTCCCCCCACTTCATTCAATTCTTCTAATCCCCTAATTAATTAAAACAAATCAATTTATGATTTGTTGAGAATTAATTAGTCTTTTCCTATTATTTGAATTTTTAAATTCAAATTACCCACATGCCTCCTAACTTCTAACCATGTAGCCTAACCATCCCTCTAACCTAACCCATTCCACCTAACCTTGGGTTTAACTAACCCTATCCTATCTTGCACATCCTAACCTCCTATGGTGTGGATATTTTCTTCTTGAGACACATGGCACTTTGGCCACATGTCTCCTCTCTTGGACACTTGCCCTTTTATGAGCAAAGCTCCTTGAAACTTTTCACCATAGAGATGACAAGTGTCTCTTCCTCCAACCTCTCCTTCAACCTCCTCCAATTTCACCCTTGATATCTTCAGACTCAATCTTGATCGTTGATTCCTACCACCTCACCCCTGGCCTTGGAAATCCTATAAATATCTCCCATTTTGGAGCAATAAGGATCCCATCTCATTTCATCTTATGCATAGTTACTATAGGCATATATCTCTTAGCATATCATTTGAGCATTGTTATTATAGGCAAGTGTTAGGGTTCCCACAGATACTGAGAGGGGGGGTGAATCAGTATCTGACTAGTATTAAAATTTTCTTTAGACAAAACATGCAGAACATAAAGTAACAGTGTACCGGTATGCAAGAATTAATGTAATAAACAGAATCAAAAACATCCACATGAAAAGAACACTATAACACAAGATGTTTAACGAGGAAACCCGGTGTGGGAAAAACCTCGGTGGGATTTGTGACCCACAATATTCACTTACTGGCCAATAAGAGAATATTACTTACAATAGGGGCCTGCACATGCAGGAAGGCCAATTGCCTAGAGCACACTGCTCAGTGAGAAGTCACACTGACTTACAATGAGGATTATGCTAATCCAATATTCTGTACTGCTTTATAATAGCATCTTCAATGCCAGATTCAGTACTGGTTCTTGCTCTGTTCTTTACATATACCCTTGACCTATAATTCACACATTAGGTCTGTCTAATAATTTTCTTTATGCTCGCTTACCTATCCCTACAAATGTCTATAATGATCTCCTTTATATACAAGAGTCATTTTACAATTTTCCAAGTCGGCTTGCAATAATAATCAAAATATTACATATCAAAAATCTTGTCGGCCTTTGTGCCGGTATACATCTTTTCTTCTGTGCCAGTGCCGGTGCCAGTGTAAAGTGGTTTTGTTGATGCCGGTGCACTGTCTTGCTTGAATAATGCTTTGCCGGTAGAATGTCTTTCCAGTGCCATAAGATTGCAAGGTTGCCATCAATGACAAAACCTTCAATCACACACAATGTCTCATTGGAGTGTCCATATGCCAACAACAAGTACATATTAGATTTAGTTTAATTTGATCATTTCCTAGCATAATTGTTGAATCATGTAGCTTAATCAATCTCTTTTCTAGCTTAATTGCATCATCATCATAGCTTAATCATGCATATCATTAGCTTAATTAGTCTCTTGGATCAATCTAGCATAATCAATCTCATCTTTGCATATCATTATCATTTCAAATCCTCCATCTAGGTGTATTCAAGTCATTGGGATTGCTTATCCAGATTTGAGAGCAAATCCATACTCGCATCTCTTAGGAGGTGATAGGTCGCTTTGTCATGGTTTTACCTTTATTTGCTTATTATTTTCTAACCATGCTTGTAATGATCTATTGAGTTTTTTGTGTTGCAGCTGTAGGTATCACATCATGAAAGAGCATGACAACCATCATCTAGGTTGAGCAGTATTGGGTTGTAGAGGATCCAAGTTGCACAAAGGTATACAAGCACTAGTGGGAGGCATACATGCCCATACAACTAAGCCTACCTAGGGTTCTAGAGCTGGATGAGCTAGGACTGCCGGTCAATGAGGTGGTAGGGGGAGATGAGGATGAGTTGGTAGACAGGGTGGTAGCAAGAGGGACAGGGAGAGGACAGGCTCCATAGAGAGGGAGGGGGGGACAATAGGTGCCTCGATATGAGGTACCATTATAGGTACAACCATCGACAATACAGATTGGGTAGGTTCTTGAAGAGGGAGAGGGTGGTGATGCAGAGCCAGCGAACATCCCAGATGTACAGGTCTAGGATGGGGAGGGTGGATAGGCATAGGTAGGATAGGTCTCCCAAGTAGAGTTCAATAGGGATATGTGGGAGAGGGATGGGGCGAGGGAGAGGGAGAGGAGATTGGAGGTAGAGCTATAGGCCAAGGATGCTTCTTGGGGGAGGACTGGGAGTTTGGAGGAGAAGTTGGTTGTGGAGAGGGCGAGGGTAGTGAGTCTGTAGTCAGAGGTGGATCGATACAGGAGGGAGGTGAATAATCTGAGAGAGGATCTCCAAATAGCACTGACAAATGTGGGAGGTTTCAAATGAGAGAAGGATGAGACTGACTATCTTCTAGAGGAGGTAAGGAGTGGGGAGGCTATCTGCCAGATGGGGCAAAGCTGGAGAGATTAGATGAGGAGATGGACACACTCTGTTCCCGATTGAGCAATGCAGAGGAGGACACAGTTAGGTTGTGGGGTGAATGAGATGTATCCTAATAACTATTAGATCCCACCAAGTTTTCATAGGTATATGCAGATCTTACCAGCTAGTGGTGGAGGGTAAAGAGTTTAGGTCAGGAGGCAGCCTATACCATAGGGCAATGTCAGCAGACCAGAGGGTGGCATCATACACTGAGAGCGTTCGATCACACAAGACCTGCATCAAGTAGTCAGGAGGATCAATGGTGATGAGGCCACCTCAAGGACGAGGGGAAGGCACATCAGGAGGAGGATCAAGTGGAGGGGGTAGAGATGAGGAGACAAAGAGTGTGAGATAACACTCATCAAATGCATGTGACATTTGATTATTTTGACCCCTTGGGGAGGACATGTTATTGTACCATGAATGACACATTCATTTATTTTCTATATATATGAGATGTGATTTTGGCGGCATATGTATGTATTTTATTATTGACTCTTATGGACTTTGATTATTGTTTTATTTGTTATGGATGATGATTTTATGAGATTCATATGATGGACATTATCTGACCTATTTGTCATGCAGGATGGATGATTATGAGATGTATGTATGATATTTATGATGTTGCTAATAGGTTTGTGGATGCAAGATGCGTGTGGATGATGTATGTTATGTATTTTTTAGATTTTTATGTGATGATGATGCTTATGATATGTGATGCAAATGAATGCCCTATATGCACATTATGTATTGTAATGAAATGTACCTATATGAATGATAACTAAATGTGTCGAGTGATGTAATGAAAACCCTTATTTAGCCACTAATAAATATAATAAACTAAAATGTGACTAATTAGCGTGACTAGCAATTGATGATTTACCATTTGCGTGAGACATTAATGTTTGAATGGAAATTGAATAACTTGAAGATGCAATGCAATGTGATTACTTTCAAATGTTTTATATTGAATATTGTGATTATTAATGATTGCAGTGCTACATGAGATACTAATGTTTGAATGAGATTTAATTAAACTTACATCAGTATTTATTATGAACCTAAAATGTGTAATTGTGAACATGCATGACAGATACATTTCAGTAGATAATCAAGATTGTATGTGTAAAGCGGAAAATCGCGATCGAACCCTAGTTGTTCTCCCCTCTTCCGACTCCGAGGAGAGAGAAGGGAGGTTCGCTAGGATTCGATGGGTTTTCACTTAGGGGGAAGACTTTACATTCAAAAGAGGGGTTGAAACTCATAAGATTCAATCCCACACAATGTAAGATTGGATGCTAAATGAATTTCAAGGGTTAGGAAAGCAAGGCTACCCTCTTTTGTAAAGAATGTTGATTAAGGGAATTAAGCTAAGAATGCATAGAAAGTCATAAAGATTCGCTTATAAACTGAGTTTAGGTTATAGGATGAAGCTGCGGACCTGGAATTAGCAGTAAAATGTCGATACGGCGCTGTCCTGCAAATTTGAGCAAAAGTTGTCGGGACGATGGCGCCCGGCGCCACGGTCCTCCGAAAAATCCGTCAAACGAAGGGGGATCGGTTCGTCTCTGCACAAGGATTCCAGATCTTCAATCTCAGCCGCGTACCTGCAACCTACACACAGAAAAGCGAAGACGATGGGGGGTTAGGGATTAGGGGTTTGCCTTTAGGTCAAACCCCGGTTTTGGAATTAACCAAGAAATGAGCAAGTGCTGTAAATGTAAATGACTGTAATGTAAAACAAGTACTAATACCTTGTTCTAAGGATGTTTGTATCCTTATGTGCAAAGGTTTAGATGTTGTATGTTGTAGTATGTAGCATGTAATAAGTGATCTCCTCTTCAATGGTTGAATCCTTGACTTGAATGCAACACTTAGCCTTGAATGGAGACTTGGAATGATCAATTGCTTAAATGCTTGAATGCTTGAGTATAGTTTCCACGCTTTTTCCGTCATGTATGTGTTATCTCTCCCAATGAGAGAGAAAAATGTAGTTTATATACTTGTCAATTAGGGCTGATAGACTGATTTTCCTGACCTTAGGCCAACCAGGGAAGTATATTTCCAAATTGCAATCAAAAAGACCCGATATCACTTAGGAAACCGGGCCCAAAATAGGACCCAGGGACCAGGGCGCTGGGCGCCCTGGTCCTGAGGGACCAGGGCGCTGGGCGCTCTGGTCTTGAGGGACCAGGGCACTGGGCGCTCTGGTCCCACCTCCGGGACAGCGGGGTGCAAGGAGGTTCAGGCCAATGGTGCTTGAAAAATGCAGTTTTTGGTGTCGTGAGCAAGTTTTGGGGTCTCCATTCAGGTTGCGTGTTGCATCGCCATCGTGAAGACCGAAATGCAGTCGAAATTGCAAGTGTCGCAATTTTAGGACGCTACATTTAGCCCCCACTTTAGCGGGAGTATGTATGCTCATACTTCTGGTAAAGTACAAGGAAACAACATTGAAAGACTTTCACCACGTCAAGGAGGCAAGACACACCAAGCCCCCAGTGGACTAAGGATCTTACGACTTCGATTGACAAAGTAAAAGGGAAGATCACGAGGGAGAACCATGACTGTCAGTAGTAAGGTTCCCTCACTATGAGTCATGTAAGAGAAATACCGAAAATTTTCAAGGCAAAGCTAAGTTCTCCAAGAAATTTTCATGTATCGTGAAGGGATAGACAGGGTGTATGCCCCCCTACGTTAAAGCGATCGCACGCGCCTCAACGGGGGTGATTGTTTTAACGTAGTGATACACATAAGAAATGAGAAAGGAGAGGAGCACATTACCACAAGGATTTAGCCCCCAAGTGTGAGATAAACCCAAGGATAATAGACACAAAACACAAAACATGAGGTGACTTCGCTTTCCTCGAGGTCAGTATGCTGTATGATAAGTCATGTATATATCATATATATGTATGCATAATTGTTCTTCATTCCCCAATCAAGGAAGGTCACCTAGAAGAAGGGAACACATGTGTCTTTTGAGTCAACATGAGAGAGACCAAAGAGATCTCAATGCTTTGCATCATCCTCAAGTAGACAACACTAAGGACGACAAATAGAAGAATGAGAATAACATATAGAAGAAGTAACAAAAGGGAGGGGGAGAGAATCTGCTATGCTAATGTAACTAGTCTAGCACGTCATCTACCCCCCGATCTTGCTGATCAATGTTTCGGGAAGGCAGGGAACACGCTAGAGGAGGAACATTCAACACAGCAGATGGAGCTATCACAAGATCCAAACAAGGGCTATGTTCATGTTCCAAGCCACATTGTTCTTGTCTAGGAGCTAGGATAAGTGCTTTTGAAAATTCATTAGATAAATGGTTGTCAACATCAACAAGTTCATATTCACTATCAGAAGCAAGAGGAGTAACATTTTCATCATGCATAACATTTTCATCTATATCATCATCAAGATTTATAAAAATAGGATCTTTAACTCGCACAGGATCAAGACCATCATGTATCTTGTGTATAGGAGATTTAGGCTCAATATCCGGCTGAGGAGAAAATGGAATAATGCTTGTTGAAGGTGTTTTTGGAGATTGTAAATTTTGAGAAGCGGTTGCTTGAGTCCTAAGACGACGTTTTCATCGGCGTTCGCATGCAGAACGATTACGTCTAGTCTTAGTAGGAAGTGTAGAAGATAGAGGAGGAGGAATGTTCTCATCCTTATCACTTGGGTGTTTAGGTTGTGGTCTCTTAGGCTGGATAATAGGAGAGGAAGAAGGTCTCTTCTCTCTATAAAAGGCAGGAGGAGGAACTGCTCCATATAAAGGAGGAATTTTTGGTTTAGGGAGAAGACCAAGTCCATCATGACGAGGAGGTATAGGTCTACTCTTAGAAGGTTTATCAGGCATAGACATAGTCACATCCATGGGGACGGGTTGGGAATCTTCTTGAGGAAAGACATTAGTTTTATCTTTCAAAGGAAGAATTTCCTTCTCAAGAATGATAGGAATGTCAAGTTTAGGTGTTCTAGGTTCACTTAGAGATAGAATCATATCTGTTTTCCACTTTTGATAAGATTTAAAAAGATGATCACTTCGCGGAGGAAGAGATTGGAATTGTTTAGGCCAAAAGTAATCAATAGGAACACTAGAGGTTCTTTCAGCTGGTTTAAAGAGACTATGATTGACAGTAACAACTTCACCATTATGGGGAAATTTCAAACACTTATGTATAGGAGAAGCAATAGCCTTCATGGAAGATAGCCAAGGATAGCCAAGCTTCACACGAAATTGTTCGGAAGAAGGAATAATAGCAAAGTTCACATCAAGAGATTTATTATGGACCTCAATAGGCAATGTAATAGAACCAATTGCAGGAGAAGAAAATGCATCAAATAGTTTCACAATCACATCTATTTTGTCATAGATCACTTGATTCAATTGCAAAGTAAAAAGAAATTCTTCAGTAATAACATTAACCATGCACGAAGGATCAATAAGCACTCCACGGCAAGGTGTATTTTTGACTTTTGCAACTATGTATAAAGGACCATCAGGTGCTCTAATGGTTTCACTAGAATCAAATGTGATGGAAGGTTCTTTAGGGATTTCTTGCTGCTCTACAAAGTTAATCACATTCGGAGTCATAGACACAAGACCATCAGATGAGAAAGAGGAATCATTAGCCTCAATCGCATTAGAGGTATAAGAGGTATGAGAAGGTAATGGATCAGTGAAAATCTGAAGATTTTGGTTAGGAGGAGCTACAGATGTGTTGCCTTTATCATTCACTCCAGAAACAGAGATAGTATTATTATCAATCAAATCCTGAATTTTACCCTTTAAAGAAAAACATTTTTCAGTATCATGACCAGGCTGACGATGAAAATGACAAAAAGCTTTGTGATCAAAATAAGGTGAAGTAATCTTTGCAGGATCAATTTGTCGTACAGGAGGAAGAGTAAGCACATTTTGTCCCAATAACTTATTCATAATATCATGCAATGATTCATTCAAAGGAGTATACTTTCTTTCTTTCCTGAAAAATTTAGAAATAGGAGGCACACCTGATGCTGCATTCACATTGTTGTTGATGATGTTTTCATTGAATTTGATGGAATCTCTGTTCGGTTTAATCTTCCCAAATGGTTGTTGACTGCTATCACCCTTATCACTCGGAGCCATAGGATGTGATTGTTCCATTTGACTCACAGTCAGTTGATAATTGTGAAGAGTGGCACACAACTGTTGGAAAGAAGTAAACTCAGAAAATAGAAGTTTGTCTCGAATATCTTTTTGTAAATTAGAAATAAAGATTCTTTGAATATCATTATCAGGCACTGGAAAAGAAATTTGAGCATACAAATGCTTATATCTACCAATAAAATCAGTCACTTTTTCTTTAACACCTTGTTTACAATGCATTAAATCAATCAAAGTAACTTTAGGACTTATATTGTTTTGAAATTGTTGAATGAAAGCATTTGCAAGTTGTTCGAAAGAAGTAATAGAATAAGAAGGCAATGAGCAATACCATTGTAGGGCTTTGTCTCTTAATGTTCTAGTGAACAGTTTTGCAAGCAACCTTTGGTCATAAGCAAAATCAGTACATATTGTTTGAAAAGTCTTAACATGTGTTAGAGGATCTCCTTTACCATTATAAAGCTCCAAATGCGGGATTTCAACATGTTTAGGAGGGATAGCTCGAACAATATCAAGAGAAAGTGGGCTCGCAACATCAAATGTGGGCACACTAAACTTAGATTGATTAATAGAGGCAATTTGTTGCTGTAAAGAAGAGACAGTTTGTGCAAGATTGTTAATGGTCGCTTCAGTCGAAGAGTTCATATTAGGTGTGTTAGATTGAGATGGAGGTGTGATGTTATTGAAAGAAGGTAAAGAGTAAGGTGGTGGGACCCTATGATAATCAATCATAGGGGATGATTGGATAGGAGGAACACTACAAGGAGGAATGGAATGGTTAAATGAATTGCCCCCTTGCGTCATGTTCATTTGTGAAGATATAATAGGAACATTCATTGGAGGAATGTATGAAGAAGTCGGATTGAATGAAGGAATAGGGTTAATTGAAGAAGAGGGAGGATTGCCCCCATGACTAGTGATCACAGGAGGAATGTCTTGTATAGAGGTAGCCATGATGTTTGATGTAAAGGTAGGTATACTAGCAATAGGAATGGTCAAAGGAATAGAATGATTGACTTGTGTAGGAGGTTGTGTATAACCTAAAGATTCAGCACAACTCTTCATAGGCATCACATTCGAATCCACAATATGTGCGATACCACGTAAAACATCAATTCCATTCTTATCACTTTGAAGCATGCGTTTTAGACCCTCAATTAAAGGAAGAGCTTGACTATCGGGATACTCATGAGACATCCATTGGTGAAAATCGTCAAATTGGTTATCCAATTTGGAAAGTTGTTCAACGGAAACTTCATGGGGAGCTTCTTCATCATTAGGAGGATTAGAGGAATTACCCATATCCTCGTTAAAAAGGCTACTCAAATTAGGTTCCATCTCCTCGGTAGTTAAACCTCGGAAGGACTTAATTCTATGGCTTCGTCTAACGGGAATAGTGTAAGTAGGGCTTACTGTTGTAAAACTCATGCACTAGAGAGAGAGAGAGAAAAGATTTTGATCTTAGAGGTAGCAATTTTCAGTAATACCAGCCAATCTTCCAGATTTAAGCTGTTAAATACAATCACAACAGTCTCCCGAAATTTCGGAAAAAATGTCCGGGACCGTGGCGCTCGGAGTGCAACACGGTCCTTGCAACTTTTTTCGAAATTTGCAGGGATGAAAGGTATGATGATTTTAGAGCTAATCTGAAAAAATTGAGGGATTTTACGATCTGTAGATAGGCCAAATTAAAGTTGCAATCTCAAAATTGAACCCTATCAAGATTGTCGAAAAATGCAAAATTTTGAGTTTTGAAAAAGAGAGGGAAACTGAAATTTTGAATCTTATGATTTTAGAGGGAATGTCAAAAGCAATGCAAATTTTGAAAATTAAAAATTGACTCAATTTCACGCAAAATTCAATTTTGAAAGCGGAAATCAAAGTTGTTGTAATTAAGCACTTAATTTCAAAAGTCATAAATTGCAAGAATTTGAATAAAGCACTGAAATTTCGAATGAATGTAGACACACTTTTCAGATTTATGATAATAAAAACGCAATTTTGACACAAAATTTTAATTTCGACAATTTTTGAATGATTAGGAGCCCTAAAGCAAGCAATCGCAAGACCAACTTTGACTGTAATTTTGAAGGTGTTATAATTGACAAAATCAGCCAAAATTCTGGATTTTAGCAGGAAAATACAACAATATCTCGCTCCCGAAATTTTGGAAAAAATGTCGGGGACGATGGCGCTCGGAGTGCAACACGGTCCTCGCAACTTTTTTCCAAATTTTCAGGGATGAAAGATATTGTGATTTTATTGCGGAATCCAAAGTTACAGCTGATTTGGAGATGTTTTGATCAGTGAAATTGTCGGACAAAGGTTGAATCAAGAGGGTTTCAAAAATTAGGGTTTTGACTTTTAACCACTTAATTTTCAAAATTAAAGTACAGACATGAATTGATAATTTGTAATAGAAAAGCAGATCTGAAGCAGTCATTAACAATTAAACATTTCGCAAGTTCAATGTTCAAAAAGAAAATTTAGGGTTTTTATGCAATTACCTCTAAAATTTTGCAAAAGATCAAACATGGAAATGTAATCAACTTTTCAGATCTAAGCATGAAAAATCAGAAAGGATGTTTCACGTCGGGTTCACCAAAATGTAAAGCGGAAAATCGCGATCGAACCCTAGTTGTTCTCCCCTCTTCCGACTCCGAGGAGAGAGAAGGGAGGTTCGCTAGGATTCGATGGGTTTTCACTTAGGGGGAAGACTTTACATTCAAAAGAGGGGTTGAAACTCATAAGATTCAATCCCACACAATGTAAGATTGGATGCTAAATGAATTTCAAGGGTTAGGAAAGCAAGGCTACCCTCTTTTGTAAAGAATGTTGATTAAGGGAATTAAGCTAAGAATGCATAGAAAGTCATAAAGATTCGCTTATAAACTGAGTTTAGGTTATAGGATGAAGTTGCGGACCTGGAATTAGCAGTAAAATGTCGATACGGCGCTGTCCTGCAAATTTGAGCAAAAGTTGTCGGGACGATGGCGCCCGGTGCCACGGTCCTCCGAAAAATCCGTCAAACGAAGGGGGATCGGTTCGTCTCTGCACAAGGATTCCAGATCTTCAATCTTAGCCGCGTACCTGCAACCTACACACAGAAAAGCGAAGATGATGGGGGGTTAGGGATTAGGGGTTTGCCTTTAGGTCAAACCCCGGTTTTGGAATTAACCAAGAAATGAGCAAGTGCTGTAAATGTAAATGACTGTAATGTAAAACAAGTACTAATACCTTGTTCTAAGGATGTTTGTATCCTTATGTGCAAAGGTTTAGATGTTGTATGTTGTAGTATGTAGCATGTAATAAGTGATCTCCTCTTCAATGGTTGAATCCTTGACTTGAATGCAACACTTAGCCTTGAATGGAGACTTGGAATGATCAATTGCTTAAATGCTTGAATGCTTGAGTATAGTTTCCACGCTTTTTCCATCATGTATGTGTTATCTCTCCCAATGAGAGAGAAAAATGTAGTTTATATACTTGTCAATTAGGGCTGATAGACTGATTTTCCCGACCTTAGGCCGACCAGGGAATTATATTTCCAAATTGCAATCAAAAAGACCCGATATCACTTAGGAAACCGGGCCCAAAATAGGACCCAAGGACCAGGGCGCTGGGCGCTCTGGTCCCACCTCCGGGACAGCGGGGTGCAAGGAGGTTCAGGCCAATGGTGCTTGAAAAATGCAGTTTTTGGTGTCGTGAGCAAGTTTTGGGGTCTCCATTCAGGTTGCGTGTTGCGTCGCCATCGTGAAGACCGAAATGCAGTCAAAATTGCAAGTGTCGCAATTTTAGGACGCTACAGTATGTACTAGCTTGCATGTCTCAAATGCAATTAATGAACAACAATGCATGTAATGATTATGAATCTAAATGAACAATGCACCTAGTGATTATGCAACTAAATGAACAATGTACCTAACGATTATGCAACTAAATTAACAATGCACCTAATGAGTATGCAACTAAATGAGCAATGCACCTAATGATTATACAACTAAATGAACAATGCACCTAATGATTATGCAACTAAATGAAACCAAATGATAATGGTGATGAAATGATTTTTTTAGAATGTGCCAATCATAATACAAAAACATAGGACTAGGTAGAAGAAAGGAAAAGATGATCAAATTGAGGTCTCCAAAATGCATAATGAAAAAAGTGGGATGAAAAATGCAAGTGGTGAAGGGATTTGTTGTTGTGCATATGTGGAGAGAAAACTTAGTTTTGATATTTCAAGGATAGTCTACATCACTGATTATAGGAATAAGGATGTTATAAAAAATACAAGGTGTAGACTGACTCTTAAACAATAGGTATCCCTTGCCCACAATCGTGTAAACACCATATAGATGTAGATACAGTGTTGCAATTTCATGCAATAAAAACCATCAAACATGCCATGCCAAAAAAAAATGCCCCAGTATACACCCATTAAAAACATACCAGAATATAAAATGATCCTGGCAGCCGTGGTACGAGTAGTTGTAGGACAGAATGATGCAAATCAAAGTAAAAGACCAAATCATGCAAACAAAATGCACAAGGCCAACTGACATCTCTTGCCAAGAGTAGGACTTAGGATTATGGATAAACTGTTGGATAGGGGGAAGGATGCATCCTGATGGGTAGGAGTAACTGATGAGACTGAATAGGCAATAGAGCATATGGTATGGACACATGAATGTGGATGTGTTACTTGACTACAAAGACTTGATTAAGCTCATGTGGATGAATGTTTTGATGCACAAGTCAAGAAGAAGCTCAAGCTCAGAAATTGGGGTTGATCTCAGTGTATTAGGATGGAAGCTCAATGTGATGGGATAAAGCTCAGTTTATTGGGACAATCCTTATTCATGGCTTTGGATAAGGATTCATCATCTCATGCAAAGGGGGGTAAATGGAGTGGTAATAGGGTCACTGGATTGTTTTTCTTGTAGAATGAAGAAGACAATCAACTGCAAGATAGGCCCAAGGACTGTCACCATCATGCAGATTCATTAAGATGTTAGACATTCTAGAAGAAAGAGTGGAAGGCTTATGAGATGGCATGCATTGAAGAAATGGATGGGTCACACAGTTACAAGCGAGCGAGGGGAATGGAATTGAGGGTCTTAGATTGTGTTTTGTGTAGAATGAAAGAGACAATCAACTGCAAGTGAAGCAAGGGGAATGATGATAAATCAAGGCAAGAGTCATCCTACATAGATTCCCTTATAAGTAGGCTTGTACAATCCTCCTCATTGTTAGGGTGCGGGAATGACATCAGAATATTCAATTTTTATTATGGAAAATGCAAATCGAGTGGGCAGGTGGGAGGAAATGGGAAGATAGTGGAGGATCACAAGATGACTCATGTCCTGTCAACAAATCTGACTATTTGAGTCATCTCAATTAATTTCACACATTTAAATTGATCATCTCCATGGGTGCATGGTTGTGAACTGCATGTCAGATTATTCAATTTATGGAATATGAACACCGGGCGAGTAGGCAGTAGGGGAAGGATATGCCATGAAGTGAAATTTGGTTGCGAACACTATCAAAATTGCGAGACCCCTGGGCGGGACGGTGCGGAAAATTTGAGTTTGTCCAAATAAACAATGGATCTAGATTATTTACCTTGACACTCATAAACAGGTTTTCACCAAGGTACTTGCCCATAGTGCCACAAAGTGCTTTTCACTAATGGATGAATTGATTTTTCTTTACTTTTGTGATTTTGTCATATTTTTTGTAGTTTCCTTGATTTTTATTTTATTTTTATTTTTTAGTAACTAGGAGCCTTTGAGGACTAGGGGAAAAATCTCTTTAGGTGCATGATATTCATAGGCTCATCCAAGGGTTCACCTTTGGGAGTAGCCAACTGATAGGCACTTGATCCATAATTAGCAGTGATCACATATGGTCCAAGCCAATTACGCCCAAACTTGTCTTTCTTTTCACGGTCCTATAGATTTCTCTGATTTTCCATAAGCACAAGATCACTAATGTCAAACTCTCAGGTTCGGACCTTCTTGTTGTAGCTTAACCACAAGGAATTCTAATAAACTTGGAGGTGAGTCAAGGCCTTGATGTACCTTTCATCTAGTAGTTCAAGCTCTTGTAGCCTGGTGACTTTGTATTCCTCATCGGGGAGGATGTTCTGGAGCGAAACCCTTAGTGACAGGATCTCGATCTCAAGGGGTAGGACAAATTTGAAACCGAAGACTAGTGAGTATGGGGTGGCACCTGTGGATGTGCGGTTGATGCTTGTGGGGTAGGCCCAAAGGGAGGGATGGAGTTGCAAGTGACAATCATGGTCGGCTTCATTGGCAATCTTTTTGAGGATTTTGATAAGAGTTTTGTTTGAAGCCTCATCTTGACCATTACCTTGCGGGTAATATGGAGTGGGAAAACGCTGTTGGATTGAGAATTTTTGGCATATTTCTTTAACATCCTAATTTTTGAAGGGTTTGTCATTATCTATGATGATAACCTTGAGAATTCCATAGTGATAGATAAGGTAATTTAGGATGAACTTGGAAATTTGTTTGCCAGTTGTGAAGGTGGGTGGTATGGATCCCAACCACTTGGTGAAGTACTCGGTAGCGATTATTATAAATTTATGACCATTGGAGGAAGAGGGGTTGATTTTCCCTATGAGATCAAGGCCCCACTGTGATAAGGGCCAAGGTGTGATGAACAACTGTAGATCTTGAGAAGGTGCACGAATTTTGTCTCCATGTTTTTGACACGGAACACATTTCTTCACATAGTGATATGCATCTTCTTCCATGGTTGATCAGTAGTATCATATTCGCAAGATCTTTTTAGCTAATGTAAGGTTGCTTGAATGTTCCCCACACATGCCTTTGTGAACCTCATGTAGTACCCAATCAACCTCCTCTTTGTTTAAACACCTTAGGAGGCTTCCATCGAAATGCCTTCGGAAGAGGGTGTCACTTAGGATAGTGTATCAAGTAGATCGACGGATGAATGTTTGTTTTTGGGTTTTGGTGAGGTGAGGTGGGATAATGTTATCGCAAAGGTATGCATAGGTTTCTTGATACCAGGGATATTAGGGACCAACAAGAACACACACCATTTTAGATTCAAGGAGGTCATATGCCAAAACAAGGAATTGTTCAACCAAGAACTCACACTTCTGACTGTTTGTCAGAATCTAGAAGAGTGAACCAATTGTTGCCATGGTGTCAGTAGCTCTATTATTTTCTCTAGGAACCTAATCAAAATGGATGACTGTGAAGTGTTTCTTGAGATCTGCGACCATGCTATGATAGGGAAGCAACTTGTCATCTTTTGTTTGATATTCATTATTAACTAGTTTAATGACAAGTTGGGAGTCGCTATAAACTTGCAATTCATTGATCTTCCATTGGATGGAAAGATGAAGCTCGATGATAAGAGCTTCATATTCTACGATGTTATTGGTGCATGCAAAGGAAATCTTGTAGGACTTAGGAATACAATATCATTGAGGGATTATTAGCAGGATGCTTGCCCATGATCCATTTTGTGTGCACGAGCCATCAAAGTATAACTGCCATTTGGTGGATGTAGAAATGGTCATGATGGCATCATCAAGGAACTCAACTAGATGGGGATGATCTCCTTGAAGAGGGGCTTCAACCAACTAATCTTCTATAACCTATCCTTTTATGGCTTTTTGATCCACATATTCAGTGTCAAATTTGCTCAAGAGCATGACCCACTTAGCGGTGTGGCCTATGAGGGCAGCCTTAGACAATAAATACTTCAAAGGGTCAATCTTGGCTATGAGCTTTGTCTTATTGTTGAGCATGTAATACCACAATTTTTGTTTACTTGATACTAATATAATGAAAACTCTTTCAATGGGAGTGTAGTTAAGCTCATACCCTACAAGAGTGCGGCTGATTTAGTATATTGCATGCTCTTTGCCATTATCATATGTTTATGCTAACAATGCCCCCAGTGCCATTGATGTTGCTGATATGTACAAGAGAAGTAGTTTCCATGGGATTGGTGGCATTAAGACTACATGAGAGGCCAAGTATTACTTGATTTTATCGAAAGCCTTCTGACATAGGCAATCCCACTTAAACTTGGTGCCTTTGCGAAGGAGATGAGAAAAGGGATGGCACTTGTCTGCTAGTTGTGCAACAAACCCCTAGATGGACTGGAGTTTTCCTTGAAGAATGCAAAGTTGTCTGAGTGTCTTAGGGGGAGGCATTTCCAATATAGCTTTTACCTTTGTAGGATCTACTTCAATGCCTCTATGAGAAACTATGAACCCTAGGAGTTTTCCTGATGTAACTCCAAAGACACACTTCTTGTGATTCAAGCGTAGCTTGTATCTCTCAAGCCTCTCAAAAATTTACCTTAGGATGGGAATATGCTCTTCTCTTATTTTAGACTTGCCTAGAAGATCATCTATGTAGTCCACCATTATTTTGTGCAGGAGATCATGTAAAATTGTTGTCATAGCACATTGCTAAGTAGCTCCTGCATTCTTAAGACCAAAGGGCATAACTTGGTAACAGAAGGTGCCTCATGGTGTTGTGAATGTCGGTTTGTGTTGATATTCTACAATCCTAATTTGATTATACCCCAAAAAACCATCCATAAGTGATAACACTTCATGCCCTATTGTAAGGTCCACAATCATGTCTATGTTTGGTAATGGGAAATCATCTTTTGGACATGCTTTTTTCAGATACTTGAAGTCTGTGCATATTCTAATGCCCCCAATTTGTTTGCCAACAAATGTTGGAAATTACTTCAGGATAATCTATGGGTTTAACGAAGCCTACATCCAACATCTTCTGTAATTCTTCTTTAACCAATAGTGTTATATGGGGATGCATCTTGCATAACTTTTGTTTAAATGGTTTGGCATCTGGTCTAACTACAAGATTGTGTACCACTAGTTTTGGATCAAGGCCTGACATGTCTACATAGGACCAGGCCAAGTTGATTTGTGTCTCCTTTAGAAAGCTCATGAATTTTTGTTTTCTCTTCATCCGTTAATGATTTGGTGAGGAACACATTCTTAGGATTGTCTTCTGATTCCATGTTGATAGTGTTTGTTTCTTCAATCAGTAGTGGTGATCTTTCCTATTTGGAAGGAACCATGGTAGGTAAGTCAATTCCCCCATCTTCTAGTGCCTAATCCATGTTTTCACTAGAAGATGCATCTTTTGATTTTACTTTTTATGCATCCAAAGGTGCCTCAGAATTTTTGTCACCAAGGGAATTTTTCTTTTTGTTTTCATTTTTGTGACTAAGGGAGTTAACTTGGCTACCAAATTAAGCTTTTGGATGAAGTTGAATCCCATGGACAGTCGTGTGGTTCTCAAGGTCTTTCATATTAATTAATGCTATAAGAGTATCATCATCGAAACAAATATCTAAAATAGATGGTTCTTGTTGGTCATGGTCAATAAGTTTTGGATGAATCAGTTTGAGCTCATATTATGTGGAAAGGATAATGGGGGTGATGGCATTTACATGGATATCGTCAAATATATCATCTTCGTATTCAAAAGGCATTTCATGGAACTCCTCTTCATCAGAGTCTTCGATGTTAGCAGGAGGATCTGGTTGAACCCTAATGAGGTGATCTTAGGCACGGGTGAGTACCCCAAGCCCCTATTATACTTGTATGAAATCGGGGAGATGGGTGCTTTTCTATCTCTTTCTTTGAGTCTGAGACCATGTCCTTTATAGCCCATCTTTTCTACTATAACAGAGGCCTCCGAATATATCTATTTGGGGATTTTTGTCGGTTCTTTTTCTTCCTCTCGATATAGCCAAGAGGTGACATCATTTTACAATCTCTCCTCATCAAGTGAACCACACTATTGGAAGGTGGTTTCTTTCCATTGGATAGTGGGTTTTTCTTGTTTCTTTATTTCTTATGGTTTTCCATATAACTTAGGAGAGAGTGGGAATTGACCCATGTAAAGAGTGTTCTGCAAGGTATACTCTCCACAACCATTTTCTATTATTTTGACCTTGTCCTTGGGTGCAGATGAGGTGGATACAATATTGGATGGATTAGATGGAGGAAGCGGAGTAGGTCTATTAAGTGGACAATGATAGGGATGCTTCCCTTCAAGTAGTTTGCAATGCTCAAAAGGTTGCAGATCAACACAGATGGTGATTTCTCTACCATTGAATGTAAATTTCAGGTATTGATGGTATGTGCAAGGGACCACTTGAATGGAGTGGATCCAAGTATGACCAAGATGAATGTTATAGGGGAGATCAAGGTCCAAAACATGGCAAGTTGTATCAACTATAGTAGGGCCCACTTGAAGAGGCAAGGTGATTGTTCCTTTGGAGACTCTCTCTGCATCATCATATGCCTTTATTACAATCTTGTCTAACATGTCAAACAAGTCCTTAGAGATACCTAGTTGTTTAATTAAATTATATGTACATAGATTCAAGTCAGATCCACTGTCTATGAGGAGACTTAATTTTATGTTTGTGTACAAGGGCTTCAATGTGGAGAGGCTTGTTATGGGATGCGTCGTCGGAGGGTGCATCATTGGATGTGAAAACAAGATGGTGCTGCATGGAAAGGTTACTTTTGAGGGCTTGGAATTGGGAAACATTGATATTATCAAGGACGTGGGATTCTAGGAGGGCTTGCTCAAGGATCTCATTGTGGATGGGGGATGTTTTGAGTAGCTCAAGAATGGAGATCTGTGCAGGAGTCTTTCTAAGGTGATCAAGGATATGATATCGGCAAGTGGATTACATGGAGGGTTGGGGAGGGGGAAGAGGGGATCCTAGAACAATTAATATTCCTCTAAGAGTGGTGACATTACAGTCATTATGATAATTGGGAGGTGCAACACCTTGAATTATTATCTTTCCTTGGGAAGGGCGACTTGATGGCTAAGGGGGAGGGGCCCCTTGGATGGTGATTCTAGGTCTAGTGGTGGGTGGGGGGTCTGATCCTTTGATGGTAGTGGTGTTGATAGAGATATCCACATGCTCGAGGCAACCCACCAAGGAGTCGAAGCCAAATATATAGTTGGTATAATCATAGTTAATTGCATGAGATGACGAGGCCTTGTCTTTGTCGTGCTTAGGGAATGGATCCCAATACATTTTAAACTTGTCATTGGAGTTACCAAATTTGAAAACATCAACCTCGATATCCCCTTTATCAATAAGGTTTTTGATGTAATTCTTGACTTTCATACACTTTTGTGTATCATGACTATTGATACAATGGTAATCGCAATATTCATTCTCATTGTATGATCAGGGTTTGGGTTGGTTAGGATCAAACAGGCATGTCATCGGCAAGACAACAACACCGACCTTGACAAGTTTTTGGAAGATGACCTCAATGGGTTCACCTACTGTGGTATACTCACATTGGTTGTTGGACCGTGGGGGGCGACCTTAGATGGAGGTGGGATTTTGAGGTTAATCTTGAGAATTGGATTGATTGTGAGGATTGGATCAGATGTTGAAGAAATTATTGGCGGTGGGTTTGTTTGGTGCAGCGATGGTTTGGATATGTTTAGCATCAGTGACTCCATCATTGGTGGCACTTTTGTTTCTCGACCATAATTTTGGCTTATCATTATGAGAGGAGGAATTTTGCATTGATTTCTAATAGTGTTTGATAGTTCCATCCTCTAAGAACGTACACTCTAAAGCTATAACCTTCTTGGAAATTTCCACAAAGGAGATCAAGCATTGATGAGTCAAGGGTTTGGACAATTCTTGTATCAGATCGCATTAAAATAATTCGACCTAGTTTTGCTCTGGTATCGTCCATGGAAATATTTTAATGAGATGTCACCATCTTTGAAGGAAGTTGGCAAAAGTTTCCTTAGGCCTTTGCTTTGTGTTACATAGGTCTATTATAGAGGCATCATTCTCAATGTTATAGGCATAATGATCCACAATTGTTTTGACTAAATCAGGGAATGGTGTGATGGAGCCCTGTGGTAGGGAGGAGAACCAAGTGAGGACCTCTTCAATGAGACTTTTTGGAAAAAGTCTTCTGAGATATCTATCACTGTAAGAGACTTCTTGGCATGAAGCAAATAATTCTCATACATGATGCCTAGGATCACCCTTTCTTTTGTATTTTTTAAACTTAGGCATCTCAAAACCAAGTGGATATGGAGCAACTGAGATGGTCGGGTCATAGGGTTACAGACATATTTCCTGAAAGGAATAAGTTCTCTTGTTAGTACCCTCTTTGATATTTTTTATGAGGTTCTTCATGTCCTGGATTTCCTTGATGAGATCGAGTTGTTGATTGGGGACATTAGGAACATAGTGACCCATATTTAATGTTGGGATTTGATATGACGAGGATGCAGGGCCACCACCAATGTATTGATATGAAGAATGTGGAGGAGGTTGGGAAATGTGGGGAGCTTGTGATCCTTGAATTGTGCTAATGGGAGGCAAGCTCCTATTGATATAATTGGCCCTATTTTGAAGAGAGACAGATGATCTTGGTGGATTATGTATGGGAAGGAATAGAAGTTGCAAGCACAAATGTGGCGGGTTGAGGATGAAGAAGAGGATCAAGAATGGAACTGTTTGCAAGGTCACCTATCAGAGGTCAGTCAAGAATGGATTTGTCAAAGTCAGGGGGTAAGCGTGCCCCTTGTGCAATGAGCTTAGCTACAAGCCTATTGGCATTTTGTTTGAAGAATTTCTCCATCATGTCTTGATTATAAGGGGAATTGATGAATGACTGGACACATGGAGAGAGGTCAAGTTGATCAACAAGTACTTCCTCTTTAGGTGGAGGATTTTGGATGAAGGGATCATTAAATTCAGGAACATTATTGTTCTTGCCTTAGGCAACCATTTTTTCCTTTTGTGATCAAGTCAAGACCATACACGGGTGACCTTAGGAGGTGAAAATTGAAGTGAGATTTAGACAGGAAGAGGTGATGATTTGGAATTAGAAATTTTTGATGTTGATTAGGATTGAAAATGATTTGGATCGAGTCCTTCGATTAGGACAAGGTTTATTGAATTAGGAGGGCACCCAAGAAAGGTGACAACTAGGTTAGGTAAAATTTACACCTTGAGATTAGGATCAATTGATTGGGTCTTTTCTTACGTGGGATGGACTTGTGCTCCCAAGCAAAATAGGGCCAAAGGATTAGGATTTGGATCAACCCAAAGTCATTGAGAAAAGGTTCTTGGGGTAGATTCTTCCCTAAGCACAAAACCACAATGATTGATTGATTTAAGATAAGGTCTCAATTAAACTTCTCAAAGAAGTGAAATTTTGGATGAAGTTGATTGATTGGTTGACTTTGAATAATTTGGATTTAATTAGGATTGATGGGGATTTAGGTTGAAGATGATTTATTGATTTACCAAATTGTGCTAAGTCCTTGAAAGATGATTGGGTGGTGAATTGTGAAAGCAAAGAAATTGATTTTGGAAGAGGAGAAGTGATGAAAAGAAAAGGTTGCCCTAGGATGACTCAATAGGTGATGGGATTCTCAGGTAAGTAGAACAAATTGATGGCCCCACTAAAGTTAGTGTCTTGGGATAGAGCACTTATTTCCATAAATGCACGATCTCTTAAGGATTCCTCCTCAAACTCATTGCTACAAACACGAAGATAGTGGTGGAATCGGTGCAATAAGGTCCTATGTTTCAACAAGAGCTGGCGGTTGATGTACAAAAAATTACGCTGCTTAAGGAGTTTCTTTAAGCTAAGCTTCTTCTTTTTCACTTGGTGATGGATTGATCTTCTAGGATGTTGGGTTGACGTGGGCATGATGGAAAACAATTGAAAATGTGTGGAACTTAGGCTTGACTTGCGAAAATTTAATTATGGAAGGTTGTCAAATGTTTGGGAAAGTGTTCAGAAAAATGTATTGTCAACTACTCTTGGAAAGAAAACATCAAGCAAAATATACACATTGGCCAAGTGTAACACTCAACAATGAGTGTGAAAATGATGGGGGCCTAGATGAGCCCAAGCAGATTTCACTGGTATAGCACAAAATGAAGACATGCATAAAACATACAACTTAGGCTGGAAAGTTGGGACCACTTGATAGGCCCCTCACATAAAAAATACCTCACTCAAGTGGACAGATAGAGATTTTGGTAGCACTTGCTCCACTCCATAACACTCACTTCTCAGGCATACCAGATTCTCTTACCCCAAAGATCTGAGGATCTATTATATGGGGGATTCATGTCTCATCCCGAGCGGATAAATGAGGAGTAACTTCAGGGTATGATACGCATCCCCTGCACTATTAAATTTAGGATTTTGGCTACTAAAACTGGTGTCTAGTGTAGTTTTTGAGGGATCACCGATCCAACAACGGATTCTCAAAGGAATCCACTTAAGGCTCTAATTCAACTTATTGGTGCAAGGAGGCCCCCCACATATGTCGAATTCACTCAACACCTCAGCCGTCTGACCAACTTATTTATATAGTGGCTCGGGAAAACTTGCTCAAGATCACGTCGGGAGAGTTGATATCCCCAATGTGTCCCAATTAGAGATACTCTTGTGGGGTGATGAAATCCCCAATCAAGAAATGCCCCTCAACTACAAAAATAAAAAATAGGGTGTGTTGTTGATCACTCTTTCTCTTACAACCAAGATCTGCGAAGGTGAGGGGAGAGGATACTCAAGTACAATGGTAGGTCCACCCATCACTAAGCACGCAAGCACACCAAACACATAATACACATGTTCATTTTAAGCCCACATGTTCATGGTTTTCTATCTAGAATGCACAAAACTAAACTAAACTAGTGGAAAAAAATGTGTCTTGGACAAACGAGCTGCAGGAAAATAGTTAGTAGTTTAAAGATAATGCCTTGGACAAATTAGATGAACCTGCAAAACTCAAAATCCCATTAGTAATCCAAAAATCCCTAAGGATATAGTGCAAGCATTGATCCACAGGCGTAGACGTTGCAGCGCATGCGCAGACGTTGAAGCGTTTGTGCAAATGTTGAAGGAACCTGCACCTAACTATAAGATAGAGAGGCACTTTTGCAAAAAATTTGAAAATTTTTAAATTTTAAATTCAAATTTTACCTTCTGTGTAGACGTTGATTCCTATCGTAAATGTCGATGTGTATACGCAGGCATCAAAACACAGAAAACTAATTGCGTACAGAGTTAGTTAGAATTTTTAAAAATTAAATTCAATTTGAAATTCGGGCAAGATGTCTAACTCAACGCAAGCGTTGAATTAGAGCGCAGACGTGGATGCATCTGTACATGCGTTGATCTGCCTGTAACCCAAAAATTAACCTAAGTTGCTTGAAAACAAAAATCAAACTAACCTAAATTTATTTCTTTGTTATTTTATGGTCCTTTTTAAAATGTTTTTGTGATTGTTAAGCTTTTAAAATAGAAATAAATGCTAAAACTAAGCTCTAGACTAAATTGTCGACAAAAATTGCAGAGGCATCAAATGGTAGGTGCATGCGTTGATTCTGGAAACTTGCAAAATGACAAGTTAAAATTTTTAATTTAAAGTGCATACGTCGTTTCCTAGCGGAAACATTGCAATAGAAAAACAGAAACATTGAAGTGGGAACCTACAAGCTAAAATCACAAAAACTCATTTTTTTTTTATTAGTAACAAGGGACATGGGTCCCATCGGGCGTGCCAAAATGAAGAGGGTGAAAATGAGAAAGGTAAGATTCAATGGTTATTATGCAAACAAATCAATAAAACCATAAAACAAACTCATCTACCTTACTAATTTTACCTTCTCCTTCGAATTGGGCTTGATGAAGTGGAAGATGTGCCCTTGTACTCCACTTGTTTGGATTTGCCCTTTTTTATTGATGTGGATTTCTCTCCAAGATTGCACAACAATGGTAATAGAAATGGATGATGAATGCTCAAAGGTAGGATAAGGATGTCATGGATGCTAAGTGGGTATTTACCTATAGTGATGATGCTCTTGATGGATTGATAAAGCCATGTTGATAGCATAAGGTTGCACAAATTGGAGATGAGAAATGAAGGGGAGGAGACCTCAATTTATAGATTTGAAAGGGGATGAATGGACAGTTAAGACTGAAAGAAGGCAGAGACATGGATTGAGATGACATAGTGTGGAGACCAAGAGATTTGTCATAAAGGCATTTCTTATCTCCACACTCCACAATATACATGGGGAAGATATCCCAAGTACATTGGGAAAACAAGAAAGAATAAAAAATTCCTTGGGGGATGAACAAGAGAATTAAAAATTCTCAAATAATGGAGTGCATAGGGAAAAAAGATGGGAAAGGAATTTAAAATTCTTTGGGAAGATGAGAGTGCATGGGAGAATGAGAATTTTTTAAATCCTTGAAATGACCCACTTAGGTGCATTTAAGGTTGGAAGGTGAGGAGGGGACAAGTGGACTTAGCCATTTATGGCTATTGGTTGACTTGGTGGCTAATCATGGGGATTAGCCACTAGAAAATGATTAAGGAGGTGATTAGGTGGGGTAGTGAGAGATTATAAGACAAGTGGGATTTGTAGGAGGATTTGACAAGAGGAGAGAGAATGAGTGGAGGAATTAAAAATTAGAAAATAATGTTAAGTAGGCTTCTCAAAGAATTAATTAGGCTAATGAAGAATTAGGGAGAGTGATTTGTAGGAATCACATGACTTGGTTAATTAATTGTCATTAATTAACAAAGAGAGGATTTAGAAGAAATAATTAATTTGAGAACTTTAGAAGAATAGTGAATAATAAATTTATTTATTAAATCAATTATTAGATTATAGTGACAGGATTAATTAAATTAAATTAAATTCTTAGAGTAATAAAGTTAACATAATTAAATTAATTAATTACGTAGAAGGGATAAAATTAATCAAATATTTAATTCAATAAATTTTGGATGTCTACACCCAATTCTTATCAGATCATTGGAGGCAGAGAAAGGTTGATGAGTTTCATGATTTGAGGTAGCAGAACATGATAGTTGAGCAGTACGAGCGTAAGTTCTTTGAACTTAAGTAATGCTCTGGGATAGAAGATGATGAGCCTATGTTGATTCAACATTTTGTTAGAGGGCTTAGTGACCACATCAGTGGAGGGGTTCGACTTCTCAAGCCCAAGACTTTGGAGATAGTTATGGAAAAGGTGTGAATAGTTAAGGAGAATTTGACTTTTTCTTTGGGAGCTACACCAGGTGTACAGACGGTTAGTGCTCTAGCTATAGGATTAGTTATGAGAGGTGCTCAGACATAGGTTTCAGGACAGGCTAAGATTCATCCTTTAGCTTTTGAGAGTAGACAATGATCTTGGAAGAGGTTTGCATGGAACCAAGGTCTTACGCATGGTTCTAGATCTCAATAGGATATAGATCATGAAAGCTAATGTGAAAGGCGACTAGTTCCCTCTCAGTCAGCATGGAGTTTTCATCAGTTGAGTAGAGGTAGCACTTACTAGTCCAGTGCACCTCCAATTGCATGAGGGTGTAGTAGAGGGAGTTGCTTCACTTGTGGACAGTAGGGGCATTACTCCACTCAACATCCTTAGAGATGTACACAGACGTTAGGATAGAGGCCAACAGCTTTTGAGCCTATAGTTGGCGATGCAGGGACATCCCATCATATATTTGTGGTAGTTGATAATTGTCAGATCGAGCACCATGCTACATTTGTTGAGACTATAGATGAGATAGGTGGTATCTCTTGCTCAATATTATTTGATTTGGGTGCTTATGATTCTTTCGTTTCTCCTTTAGTAGTAGAGAGATGGGGGCTTGTTGTGGCAAAGCAAGGTAATAGGCGGTAGGTTGAGTTGGCTACAGGGTCCAAGGTGGCAATTGATTCCATTGTGCATGGTTGTGAATTGGATTTAGGAGTTTGTACCACCTCTATGGACCTTCGTTTTCTCTCTTTGGGTTCTTATGGTGTTGTGTTGGGCATGGATTGGCATATGTCTCATCAAGCTAGTATTGACTTTCGTGGCAAGAGGGTGTAGTGTTTAGATAATGGAAGGAGTGTGGAGATAGTGGGTTTTCAGAGACCTATCTCTCTTTGCATGATTTTCGCTATACAGTTGAAGCATTGTGAGTGGCAGGGTTTTCATCTATTTGCAATGAGAGTGGATGATTTATATGAGGGAGGAAATCATGATGATCTCCTTCGTCAACATCCAATTCTTCAAGAGTTTTAAGATGTTTTCCCTAGTGAGATTCCAGGTATACCACTGAAGCACGACATCGATTTTTTGATAGATTTAGTTCCAGGAGCAGAGCCTATATCTAAGGCTCCTTATCAAATGACTACTTAGGAGTTGAGCGAGTTGAGATTGTAGTTGTAGGAGTTGTTAGCTATGGGATTCATTCATCCCAGTGTCTCTCCATGGGGTGTGACGATATTGTTTGTGAAGAAGAGATATGGATCTCTTAAGTTGTGTATTAATTATAGACAACTTAATAAGGTGATAGTGAAGAACCAATTTCCTTTGCCAAGGATTGATGATTTGTTCGATTAGATTAAGGATACAAAGGTCTTCTCCAAGATAGACCTTAAGTCCGGGTATCACCAGTTGAGGATTCACGAGGTAGATGTCTATCGTACAACATTTTGCACTAGATATGGACATTATGAGTTCACAGTGGTACCTTTCGGTCTCACTAATGCTCCATCAGTTTTTATGAGCTTGATAAATGGAGTTTTCAGGACGTATCTCGATAGGTTTGTTCTTGTATTCTTGGATGATATATTGGTTTTTTTAAAATTAGTGGAGGAGAATGAGGAACACATGAGATAGGTTTTGCAATACTTATGGGACAATTAATTGTATGCCAATATAGCAAAGTGTGAGTTCTTCCAAACAGAGGTGAGATACCTTGGTCATGTTATTTCAGGAGAGGGTATTGTAGTAGATCCCTCTAAGATTTAGGCTATACTAGATTGGCCAATACCCACTAATGTGGGTGAGGTTCATAGCTTCATGGGACTTGCAGGTTACTATTGCAGATTTGTCCAAGATTTTTTGAGGATTGCTCACCCTGTCACTTTTCTTTAAAGGAAAGGAAAGAATTTTTTGTGGTCAGATCAATGTAAGATTGACTTTTCAGATCCTTAAGGAGCGTTTGACTAGTGCACCTATTCTAGTAGTGCTAAATCCTTTGTGTGACTTTGTGGTGTGCATACATGCATCCTTGGGGGGTCTTGGAATAGTTTTGATGCAAGATGGAAGAGTGATAGCATACAAGTCATGTAAGCTCAAAGATCATGAGTTGAATTATCCCACTCATGATTTAGAGTTAGTGATAGTGGTGCATGCTTTGGTTCGATGGAGACATTTTCTTCTTGGGCATCAGCTTGAGTTGCACAGTGATCACTGTAGTTTGTAGTACATTTTCATGCAGCTAAACTTGAATTCTAGGTAGTAGCGTTGGATGGAGTTCTTGTGCAATTATGATTTTGAGGTGAGATACATTGAAGGTAAGGAGAATGTGGTAGCAAATTCCTTGATTTTTAGGAGGCATGAGGTTTTAGTGATCCCTAAAATTTTCAAATTTTAGAGTTCCAGTTTTGATACACGGAAAAGGATTTCTAAATTCAATGTGCAATGCCTATAATCAAGTAGGGTTCTTTCGTTTCCAACTCTCAGATACCAGGTTCGATGCATCGAGTTTCAGGTATGTATGTAGTTGCAAATGCGAAAAGATTCCAGGTACGCCTTTTTGAATCACAATTTCTTGTCATATAAACATTATCTTGTCAAGCTTATTATTTCTCTGCATTTTATGCATATCCAGGAGCTTTCATTTCAAGTTTTGAGTTTTCATGATATCATTTAATAAGTTTTCTAACAATGATCCGAATGCAGTTTACTCAATTTTTTCAATTGTGAGATAAATTTTTAACAAATTGCTTACGTTTGAACATTATTCAATTTGTCTTTCTTAACTCTTGTATGAAATGAGTGAAATTTACAAAAATGAAAGTTGTCAACTTTGGTGATTAAAATATTAGCGCTCATGAATGGCCCTGAGAAACCGGTTGGCAAAATGTTTGTTGGTATATGAGACTATTCTTTTGTACGATCTAATGAAAATCAAAGAAATTCTGGCATGCTTTTTTAATTGTTTTTTGATTGATCCTGGCGTGAAAATGCATCATAAAAAAGTTTCAAATTTTCAAAATCGGAAGGCAACCCACCTAATATTTTGATGCCAAATGTTTCCATTTTCAATTTTGGAAAGATCGGAGTTCATTTGATATATTAATTTAAAATTTTATGTTGTTTACGACTAGCTCCGACAGGCTAGTTTACAAAGCAAGTACCAAAATTTGGTGAGTTAATTGAAATTTTAAATAAAACTCATGTTTTATTAAATTATCATAACTTTTGGGCAAGTTTCATGGTAATCGAATGCCTGGTTAGTCGGCAATGAAATTACACCAAAATGAGCCACAGGAAAAAAAATAAAATTGTTTTTTGCATAGTTTGAAGCAGTTTGCAAAAGGAAATACTGAGTTCAAGTATTGGAGCGAACTCTCATCATCTTTTCAATAGGAGCTATTACGTATTGATAAACAACTTTGTTTGAACAATTGCGAAGAGCCTACATTGTTCACGCTGCAATGGATTTCTCATATCCATTTGTTAATACCAACGACAATGGTGAAAAGCTAGCAGAATTGTATGATATAGTACAAATGATTGGATCTAATACGGTAGAGGCACAGGCATCAAAATCTGGGTTGGTTTAGGGTGCACAAAAGATATGCAAAGGAAAATTTTGATGCTTTTGAGGTTGGATATAAGCAAAAACAACGAAATTGTGAAGTTGTATAAGGAAAAGCGATCATCTTTCACAGCGAATTTGTTTCAAGGACAGCGAGAGACTATACAACATATATTAAATTCTAAGAAAAAGAAACGGAAAGATGGTTCCCGAGTGAAGTCATTGAATAAGACATTGTTTGCAACTCATGAAAACATAACTATGGCAAAGGAAATGATGCGTATATTAGAGCTATTGGATTTTCTCGTACCCCTCATTATTCTTGCAAGATTTATATCTGAAATACCTTGAATGGACTTCAATGATAATCCTGTTGTCTGAAAACCAACATTGTCACCCTAACCCTAAACAAGTCATCGAGTATCGGGCTAATAGAAAAATACCTATCCCAATGGAGAAATGTTATGCCGATGACATAGCATTAATGTTTCATTTATTTTTCTTCTCATTGGGAGATCAAAACAACTAAAAATATGTTATCCCGATGGTAAGGAGTAGAAGATTATTTTTTCCCATCGAGCATTGACATAACTAAAAACATGTTACCTCGACATTGAAAGTTACACCGATGAACTCCGAGGAGGTGAAGGTAATGTTATTTTAATTCTGCTAAGGAGGTAAATATATTGTTTCGATAATTGGTTTTTAATTTGATAATTAAAGGTAAAAAATGATTTTATATCTTCAAAAGATTATCAAACATCATTTTTACTTTTAGAAGCTTTCTTAAGTAATTATTTCTCAATGTTATTCACTAACATAATTACATTTTGAGATTGCCCTTAAAGGTTTATTTAATTACTAATATTATATGATGAAGCATTTCAAATAGTTTTGCCTCAAAAGTTTACCATATATGATGTAAATTTATTTCTTTTAGGGCAAACTCTTTTACATGGGGATTATGTTTTAAAGATTTTAAATTTTATCCCTAATGTGAATATTTTGATTTATCAATAAACTAACTCTGTTTTTTGTGTGAGGAAGGATACATTTGTTCCTTCCTTGGCATATATTTCACAAGAAGTATTCCTTACCCTAAGTTGGATATAATGTTTTATTTATCATCTCTTAAAACACAGTGATTTTATTTCTTGCAAAATTACTTTGGTGAGAATCATATTCATTTTTAGTTACCTTTTGAATAAATATAAATGAATATATCTTGTCAAAGGGAAATTACATAGATGCTTTGAGGTAGAAGTACCTATTGATATTTCTTATCATTTTTTCATAAATATTGATACCCTAAATCAATAAATTGAATAATTTATTAGGGTAAAGTTAATCATTTGACAATGTATCTTCTTGGTGATATTCTATAATTAAGGGGTGATATGGTTATATCATATAATAATGGTTTGATTGGTTTCTTGCAAGGAAATCGAAGTTGCCCTATTAAGTGAAAATGTATACAAGAGGGAAGTATATTCTTTTATATATCACCTTTTTACATTATGTTATCATTTGAATATACATTAGGGTAAATTATAAAGAGTTTGATTCACTTTTATGAAAATGTATTCTTATGGTATACAAGAGGGAAGTATATTCTTTTATATATCACCTTTTTACATTATGTTATCATTTTAATATACATTAGGGTAAATTATAAAGAGTTTGATTCACTTTTATGATGATATGTTTTCCTATTCAAATTGAAAAGTGAAAATATATTATTAAGTGAAATCCCACATAATAAACTACTTCCAAGAAAATTGAAATTGCCCTATTAAGTGAAAATGTATACAAGAGGGAAGTATATTCTTTTATATATCACCTTTTTACATTATGTTATCATTTGAATATACATTAGGGTAAATTATAAATAGTTTGATTCACTTTTATAAAAATGTATTCTTATGTTATACAAGAGGGAAGTATATTCTTTTATATATCACCTTTTTACATTATGTTATCATTTGAATATACATTAGAGTAAATTATAAAGAGTTTGATTCACTTTTATGATGATATGTTTTCCTAATCAAATTGAAAAGTGAAAATATATTATTGCAAAGATGGAATATTTATCCAAAGTGATTATTTCCAAAGGGAAATTTATATGGTCAATGTTACTTTTGAAAAGTATATTTGAAAATCATGTGAATATTAGGGATTATTATTTACGTAAACATTTGCCCTAGAATTTTATTTTTAGGAGCAAATTATTAAATATCCCTAGCAATATGATTTTTTGATAAATCAATAAATTGATTACATTATTTAGTGTGCAAGATGTTCACATATGAAAGTTTACATTTATTCCTAAAAGCACATATTGGGAGGGAGTATTTCTCACTAACAATCTTTTTTTACTTGCAATAACATTATGGAAAGTAAATATCATTTATAGCATTTGACATAATTATGATAATATTTTATTTTCCTTTGAGGAATTATAAAGGTATATATGTTTTGCCAAAAGGGAAATTGTATTACATAATTATTATTATTTTGATGTATTATTTATCATTATTTTTACATTAATATTTTTACCCATAAATCATTAAATTGAATACATATTGGGGAAAGTATTATGTTTTATTATATGGATGATGCATTTAAAGATCAAAATACTATATTTGGATCAAAAGAGAAAATGTGTTTTATTTTGAAGAGTTCTTTTTTACCTTAAGTAAAATGATGAAAACAGTTGTGTATTAAAATGGACTTATATTGCATATGCTTATTATTTGCCCTAGGTCATAAAATCAATTGTCTATATTAGGGTAAATTATTATTTTATTATGAATAAATATTTACAAGTGTAAAGTGCTTTGAGTTTTATGAGGGAATAAAGATTATTAATACTTCAAAAGCAAAACCTAATCAAGAGTAATATATGATTTATCAATGAAATTGATTGGTTTAATTTATGTGCGGGATATTTCATCAAAGCTTGATGACGAGGAATATCAAAGAATGCATAAGCAAAAATGGAATTTTATCAAAGTGAAAGAGTGAAAAGAGTATTATTAAAGTTTTTATTTCATATGTATTTAGGGTTCTTATTTGTAATCATTTATTAAACCAAAGGGTGTGTCCTTTGGGAAGCAAACTGTATGTAACTTCTTTCTATAAATGAAAGGGTGTGTCCTTTCATTCGTGTATATTGGCTCACACATTAATATGGAGTCATTTTTTGGTATGTAAAAAAAAACAATATATCACTGTCTGTAAGGGCTATAGGCTATATGTATTAGAGAAGTCTGTAGGAAGAAGAAGCATCATTTTGTGCAAGAAATTTGTAATAGAGTACCTGCAAGTGCAGCTTATGTATGCAATTATTTCTTGAAGGTTAATATACAAGGTTCGTTGTTTCTTTTCAAAATATTGTGTACACTTTTGTGTTGATGATTATCTTTGTACTCTTGATAAATCTGTGTATAGATTTTCTATGATGTGAATCACATATTGTTGCATTAAGTGAAAGATTGAGTTCTTATTGTTTGTGTAACACATACTGAACCTTCATAGTTGATGAGAAATTGTCTCTTGAGTTGATAAGATATTTTGTCCACAAAGTATCATATATATTCTTGGATAGAGGCACTGGTCTATTATTGATCTTTTAAGATTTTGATCTGTATGCATTCAAGGTCCTTGATAGAGAAACGTTCTTCCCAGATCCTATATGAACTGATCTATGCAGATTTCATTTAAGTCCTGAAAGCAATCTCATTTTCAATATACATTCACAATCATTTCTTTTCAAAGCATTCGTTTAAAGCACATAATAAAGCATAGTTACAGAACAATAATTTGCCAGTTGTGTAAACTTGCTAAAAGGTTTAAATCCACTATAAATAACCTCTTTTATGCTTGAGAGGAAGAGGCATACCCACCTAGGTTCAGTGGAGCCTAAAGTGCAGAGGGATTTGGTCTTCGACCATCCCTTTTTGTTGGCCAAGGCTGATTGGACTACTTGAGGATTTGGAAAGTCTTTTGGTTTTCCAATCTGTGGTTTTGGGAACCAACAGAATACTTAGTGCCCTTCCTTCGGATAGTTGGCATCAGGAGGTCAGAGCAGAGATAACATCAGGGAGATATTTGGATGGTAGATATGCAAGCTACTCTTTGGAGTTTGATGGTCTTCTTCAACATTTAGGGCATATATATGTTCCACCTCCATGTGGTCTATGAGCATTGATCTTATTAGAGGTCCACAATGCACCTTACTCGGTACATCTAAGTGTTAAGAAGATGCACACAGATTTGTGATAGTTGTATCATTAGGAAAGCATGAGGAGAGATATAGTAGATTATGTGTCATGTTTCTTAGACTGTCAGCGGGTGAAGGTAGAGCACCGACATCCAGTAGGTTTGTTGCAGTCAAACCTAGTTCTAGAGTGGAAATGGGATATTATATCTATGGATTTTATCGTTGGTTTACCTATGTCTTCATGCCATCATGATGCTCTCATGGTCACTGTTGATAGTGAGGTTGCGTGGTATTCCTTGAAGGATTATATGGTTTAGCTATGTCTTCATGTCATCATGATGCTCTCATGGTCACCATTGATAGTGAGGTTGCATGGTATTCCTTGACGGATTATATCGGATCATGATCCAGTATTCACTTCAGCGTTATGGAATTCCCTTCAACATGACTTAGTAGCATAGTTGAAATTCAGTTCAACATATCATCCTGAGATAGATGGTCAAATAGAGAGGGTTAATCAGGTCTTGGAGGACATGTTGAGGATGTATGTCATGGATTAGCAGTCCAGATGGGAGGATTAAATTTATTTGGTAAAGTTTGCATATAACAACAACTATCATAGTTTGATTTGCATGTCTCCTTTACAGGCATTATATGGTAGACCATGTTGGACACCTTTGAGTTGGGACAGATTGGAAGAAAGAGTACTCCTCGATTCAGAGATGTTGCAAGACATGGAGCAATAGGTGGCACATATTAGAGAGCATTTGAAAGCGGCACAGGACAAAAAAAAGAAATATGTAGATGCTCATTGTGTGGACAAGCAATTTTCGGTTGGAGACAAGGCATTTTAGAGAGTGTGTCCATGAAAGAGTCCTATCTGTTATGGAAATGGCTCTAAGTTGGCACCTTGATTTGTAGGACCTTTTGAGACTTTGGAGTGGATTGGTCTTGTAGCATATTACCTTTCCGCCCATTTGTCCCATATCCATGATGTGTTTCATGTGTTTATATTGAGACCTTATCATCTAGGTATATCGCATGTTTTGGATTGGTATTCATTTCAAATCAAGGATGGGAAGCTTTATTTTGAGCCTATGCGCATTCTTCAGCATCAAGGGCTGACCCTCAGGGGTGAGGACATAGAGAAGGTAAGGGTCCAATGGGACCTGAGTGATGATACTTCAGTGACATGGGAGGATGTTGCACGGATGAGAGAGTTTTACCCCTATTTTTTCTCGGGCTTCCAATAATAAACCTAGGCAAAGGTGGGGAGGATATAGTGTCCCTCCTAGACTCACATTTTGATTCATCCCTTGATAGACCTATCTAGACTTATAATTGATGTTTTTATGACATTTGATCGATACTTATGATCTTATTCAAACTCTAGATGATTATGGGTGATGATGGATATTTGATATGACTCATGGTGATTGGATGATTTATATGATTGATGATACATTCTGGATTATTTGATGGATGGATTTATATTAGATGGATTATATGCACTTGATATTCCTATGTGGGCTATATGATTTATGGTGTTATGATATTTCTAACCCCTATTTCATAATTATGGGTTCATGCAATGCATTGATGTTGTTATTGTGTGACTGCCTTCATGAAAGGTACGATGCCTTATCACTCATTGTGAGCATGACATGACATTGTGATTCTCTTCTCACTTGCTTATTTTATTATGATGTATATATGTATCATATTGTGTTTTAGTGGTGATTGCAGGTACTGGACATCGACTCCACCTAGTCTCACAGGTCTAAGTGTATCCTATCCCAATGGCAAGTTGTCGGAGATGGCATGTGTTTCCCTCCCATACTTGAGGCTTAGTTGTTCACCTTGTTAGATATGTTGTGGCATAAGTTGGTGGTTAGTGTCTTGAGTCGGTTTTGGTCCCTTATTGAGTTGCTTGAGGTGATGTGAGGGTGTGGTTGTTGTTTAATTAATAATTAGATTAATGTGATTTATTAAAGTTTGAATTAGTTTATCATATACTGTGTTATTTAATTATTTGGATTAATTATTGAAGTCTAATTAATTGAGATTGATTATTTGATAATTAATTTATTGTTGAGATTAATTTATTTGATTTACTGTTTAATTGATTTGTGTTAATTATTTGTTGTTTTATTATCTATTGATTTATTAATTATTTATTTTTTATGTTTTATTATTGATATATGATTTTTATGTTTTATTATTAGTTTCTATTTATACAGGCCTTTTATTTATTATTTTATTATTGTGATTTGATTTATTATTATCCCATCTATATTTGTAATGTTACATTAATATTATTTGCATAATTGAATATAATATATAGTTACTTACCCCTTATTTATATTGGTTAATTTTGAATGGGTAAGTAATATATAGTTTTATCGAATTTTCTAATTGGCCGGTGATTTTCTATAGTTTGAAGTTTAATTTTTATTTATTGGAGTTTTATCGTGCATTGTCGGGTTGGCATCTCTGCAATTTCAAATTGCAGCTTTCGATTTTTTATTGACTTTGGATTGGATTTCTGAAGTTGATTTTGAAGATTTGGATTGGAGTTGTTGGTTGATTGCTCTTTGTCATATTACTTTTGCCTTTTATTGCGATTCCAGGTTGGAGTCTTGCTTCCCTCTGCAAATTTATTTTTTTTGAAAGATTTTCTACAATGTAGTTCTTAAAAGACTATTTGGGGATGGATTTCATGTTTTAAGATTTTAAATTTTGTATGGGAAGGATCTTAGAAATGAATGAATTTGTGTTTGATTAAATGCTAAAATTTAGAATCTGGGGGTGTTAGGAATGTATATTCTACTTATTTCTCTCCCGAGTCTGTATTCCTATATCTTTGTGATTTAGATTGAGATTTATAAGCTTCAGAATGATATTTGTATTTTCCTTATTATTTTTCTTTTCATCTCCTTTAGATTCTATGATTTTCTTTCTGCAAATTGGTGTGAATGTGAGTTGTCGGGAGTTGCTTTTAGGAACTCTTGAGGATTGCATTTTCTTCATTATCTTTTTTTGTAAGTAGTATGATTATTGCATGAGCATTAGAATGCCTTTTTAAAAGTTACTTTGTATTCCTTTTTGGTGTTACTACATTGCCCTATTGTTGTGCAAGTTTTGGAGTAATTATGTGTGCTATTGTGCATGGTTGTAGCTAAAGATTGATGTCAATCTCACCTTGTAAATTCATAATGTGATTAGTATGTGTTTTCCCTATGTTATTTTGTCTTCTTTCACCTCTTAGAAGTTCCCCTTGATCAAGTATGTGATCATATGCAAACCTGGGCAAGTTTCTTACCTGTTTTGCAACTTTTCCTTTCATTTTTGGCTCAAAAGCCCAAAACGTCATTTCTAGGATCTAGAACACCATTCTTAAGATACAAAACGCTAGAAGAATGACCAAAAACACTAATCTAGAATCTGAGAGCGCTAATCTATTCTAGGGTATAGGAAATTGCCATTTTGGTCACTATGATTGAGGAGTCTGATTTTGTGCATTCTCTAGAGGCATTTTTGAATTGCATTGAGTTTCCCTGATATTTCTATGAGGTCATTTTGATCTATGCACAATGATTTGGTTCTCCAGTAAGAGGTTTCATGCCTTGTCATTTAGGATTAGGCCTATTGGTTATATAGCCCCAATGAAGGGAGGAATGCCTCGCTGTTGAGGATTGATTTTGTAAGATCCAGTGGGATGATGTTGCCTCACTGCTGAGGATTGTTATTTCTCTTTTTTTGCCTTTATCTCATGTTTATACTTTGGTGCTTGATTTCATTGTTTGATGGAGGCTTTTGCATGACCTTTGAACATATGTATCATTCTATGTCTCAGATGGTATCAATAAGGATGTGATTGTTTTTATGTTACTTGTAAGCCTCCATTATGTTGTTGTGATGCTATCTTATTTTATGTTTTCCCTAAGGTTATGGTCCATGATTGGGAGAGTGGGCTCTTGCATGTGTAGGATCAGGGTCATGAGCAATAGACCACTAGCAAAGGGTCTAGACCTATCATGGGACCACATGAAGAGTTTATGATTAATTGCAAGTGATAACCATAATAATTGATTATAGGGTATGGGTAATTAGGAATTCACATAATCAATATAATGAATTTGAGGGGTGTGCCCCAATGGCAGGTCCCAGGGAGATGATTTTGAGTTGTCCCAGATAGATGATTTTGGGATGATAGATTTCAGGGAGATGGTTTTGGAACCTATGATTAGGAAGACCGTTGGTATGGTAGATTGACCTCCCTTGTTTGGCTCCAAGGTTGGGGTGGATTCCACATGAGACTAGCATGTGATGACACTCTTCCCTACATGTGTCCATTATCCTTATGCCTTGATTTGTTGTTCATGCCTCTGGAAGTTTTTTGATTTATGATGTAGCCATGTGATGTGATTGGATAGTTATTCTTGATGTTATCTGTGGATGTCTTGTTGAGTCTCTTGGTTGTTAGGTATTAGCCTAGGTCTTGAGTGTGAGTTGGAACCCCATGTCATCTCCTAGCACATGAGGTGGTTCCTATTTGGTTCCACATGGTCGAGTGGTTTGAAGTCATCTTCCATTGGGATGTTCTTTGTTGATGCTAGTGTGCGTAGCTATGAATTCTATGATTCTCAATTATGTAATAGACGTGCAACTAATTTATATGTACTAAGATTGTAATGTGCATTCATGATGGTATTGTAAATGTAAATAAGACTATGTACTTGTATCTTGTACTCTTATGTAATAGGGAATGATATTGATGTAAAGACTGTGATGTTGTAATGATGTAAGATGACCTATTATCTTATGTTTCATGTTGTGGATATGATCATTAAGTAGGATTGGAATATTGTGATGAATTAGAGAAATGGATGATTATATTTAGTGTATTTTTTGTTATGTTATATGATTCTTAATGGCTTAATTGCATTAGTTCTTAATTGAAAGTAAAATAATACATGTTTCTCTAATCTCATATACATGTGTATGGTTAGTAATATTTTTTTTTTGATCGATAACATAGTGTATTATATTGCCTAGAAAAGAAAAGTATTACATCCAAGGAGCAGATAGACAATCTGCAATACCAAGGGGTCACGCCCCTACAACAAAAAATAACCCAAGCATCATCCTACCAATACCCATAGCCACAAAAAGGGTCGCATAAATATACAAAAAAACCACACATCAACCCTGACCAACCCAACCTAGCAACGAAACCATCCCAAAGCTTCTTCTCTTGAGAAATTGGGAATACCCCTGCTGGGACCATCCTCTTGCGACGCGCTCCCTCCACCTGGCACCATTCCAAGCCTGCTTCCACACAACGACCCACGCTCCACCACCTTCGCCGATTTCTTTGGAAGCTGGTGCCGCACCAAAGGCCTCCCATTCTTGTCCAGAGGGGCCTCAGACCGAATGGTAGTCACCTTCCCACAGATCTTAACACGTTCAGTTGGCCCTAACTAGGGAACAAAGTTCACAATCTCAACCCAGCCATTTCTTGCATCCTCCTCCTGCAAAGCAACCGGCCGAGAAGTCGACCAGATGACAAGAGGCTGCAGCCCCCCAACGGCCACTCCAATCCTCCTGCTCGGGCCTTCCGCCATCTTCAGCCCCATACCAATGATAGCTCAAGCCACCACATCCTGCAAACCTCCTGCCCATTTGGGTCTTAATACCAGGGAAGTAATCCGTTGCACTTCCTCAGTCGACTTCCCCACCTGCAGGGCCAAAGCAGTAAAAAGTGACGAAATGTTGAGATTTGTTCAAGGTCGCCAATCTTGGGTAAGAAATTCCTCTCCCAACAGAAGCCTAAATGCCCTCCAGAAATCGTCTCCATCCACTCTGAAGATGTTCGAAAGCCTGATCCTCAAGACCGGCCCATGAAAAGCAGGCAATTGTCCATCCGATTCCAATGAAAAATTTGCTTCCATCCTAACTCACTGTTGCACAGAATGAAACCCTGAGCACTCTGCCAAACACCAAATTTTCACCACAAAATGCCAGGAATCAAAGCATAAGGGCCTTTAAAGTCGCCTCCATCTCATGTCATGAGAGCTTCACACGCTTCGCAAAACTCAAAACATCATCACCAATCACTCACCTCGCTCGCCTCCATCATCATCCAACACCGCAAGGCCACTTGCAGCAAAATTGAAGAACACACACCATGAGGGACTTAAATTCCCACAGAACCAAGGTTACGAAAGGACAAATCAAATCGAGCTTGGGGTTCACTTTTCCAAAAAAGCCATCTACTCAATATCATACTCAAGAAGACTACAATCTCTAAAGTCCTCAAACATACTAAACATATTTTCCAAGGAACCATTTGCTCCCACATTGGAAAGTTTTTTAGCTTCCAAATTTGTTTCCTGAAGGACATGAGTTACCTTAAAATCTTCAAATTCGTTCAGCAGAAGTTGCATTCTATGCACGAGCTTGTCTAAAAACCACGCTTCCATTCGCCCTCAAGCTATCCCATTCACCACAACCTGAGAATTACCTTCCAAATGAAGTTTCTTGACTCCCAACTTCCCAGCCATTGGGATTGCTTCCAATGCTGCTTGACATTCAACAACATTGTTCGATCCATCCACCAATCTTTTGGCCGCAATGGCTAGAATGTTTCCCCGATCATCGCGAGCAATCACCCCAACACCCGAGGTCCCTGGGTTGCCCCTCGACGCTCCGTCAAAATTGATCTTAGTCCACCCCTTCTTAGGCGGATTCCACTCCAGGATTGAATTGCCCTTACTCTGAAGATTAGCCTTGGGTAACCCATTAACAGGTTGTGTATGGTTAGTAATATTAATGTATAGAGAGAAGAATAATCTTAATGAAATGATCTAGATTCCTCGTAAGAGAAAGATGTGCATATTTCATGATGATGGATTAATATGGGAATGAGAACATTTGATTTGATTCTTGAAAACAAACCTAGGAAGTTAATGGGGTTATGGAATTATGTATGGGTATATCATAATCTCATGATGTAATGCCCTGCCAGGAACCCAAAGGAAAACCCACAACAAGGGTGAAACAATTTTTATTTTTTTTAAAGTATAAACATAATAGGTGCATTAAACACAACATGTGTGATAACACAAGTAGAAGACTTACACCAGAATTCCTTAAGGGTTACCAAAAAAGAACTAAAACCAAAAGATAAATTCCACAATTAAGATTAATCCAATAATCCATCAATAACTCAATGATCACAAGAAGCCATATGCAATAATAGATTACACCATTGAAATCTTGAAAGGATACAATATAATTTCTCTCAATAAGCATGTACACATAACATAAAGGAAACTGATAAATAACATCCCAATCTTAGGATTACATTCCTCTTCCAATACATAGCTTCTCAATATACATATAAAGATACAACTCAACCAATTACAAGGTTACAAATGATCATGATACAATGACCACATAGGTCTCCAAATAAAAAAAATCTCCAAAATATGAGATAAGCATGAGCCATGATCCACAGAAACATATGTGAAGTCAATCCTCGCATGAAGGTACGAACAGGAACATCCAATGGGAAGTGGCACTACCACCCGACCATGTAATTCCCAAAATGGAATCACCCCACCGTTCTAGCAGATAGTTGAGGACCCTCAAGCAAGCAAAAGCATGACATGGCTGACAAATAATACGACACCATGACAGCACAAAGAGACTCCACAATAATCCAGGCAACTCAACATCACAAATACACAAGTGACTCGATATCACAAAACACAAGTGAACCGACATCACACACACAAGTGAACCTAAAGAGAGAGTGTCATCGCACAGCTTAAGATGGATACCATGGTACAACCTCCATAGGTCTCGGCTCACTGTCCTGGTAACCTCTCCTGAACCTCTGGTTCCAACTATCTCATGTGGACCCTACCAGCCTTTCCTGAAGACAAGGTGGTTGGTTTGCCATTCCAGGACTTCTCACTACATTATGAGCCTCAGTACAAGCACTTACCTATGCGTGAGGTACAATATCTTTATTAATGTTTGAGAACTACCCACCTAATCAATTAATTAGATTATCACTTATTATCTTACTTTTGAAGGGTCATCCTGCCAACCTCTTTGGGCGCAGCCCCCTTTCAAAAGCCACTCTCTCAAAGGACACTAAACAAACATGGTCACTCCACGGAGACCCTATGGCGAAGCAGAAAACCATAACACCACTATCCAGAAACAAGTGGTCAAACAAGGACATACCGACTCTTGGTTAACCATAAGGCAAAGAAACTACATGGCTAAGACAACGAAGTCGTCATATATCACTTGGTCAAAGGTACCAAATATGTCACCACGGGATGATTGAACCACAGACCAGAAATAACACAAAATAACTCTTTGCAATGGAAAGCTAATTTCACTAAGCCCGCACTCAGACAATCTTTGAGAAATCAGCATCATAAGCACTTGCAACATTTATGATTGAAAACTAAATAAAACACTCCTTTACCATTCACATCTATTCAATTTCCAAATCAATATTCCATCAAGGATAAAATTCACATTAAACATTCAAGCGAATAAAACATGAATTCCTAATAGGCATTTATTTCATTTATAGAATATATCCAAATTAATCAATTTGAATTACTAGTCCATGCCTTGATTTCCATTGATAAATTTATTAATCCACATAATAAAATCACTTGAAAATCACTATTTTATATTTAACATAAAAATCCTTTTTAAAATATTTCATTTAATAAAAAAAAAAAAAATCATAGCATAAAGGAATTTGTACCGCTAAGGCTACAAGGTTACGCGGGGGTTGAGGCCAACCCGCGGTAGTGTTGTTGTCGAGGCAGTAGACACTACCTGTCGGTAGTACTGTTGTTGACCGGTAGTGCTGCTACCGCCGATAGCAGCCTCTACCGACTGGTAGAAATCCTACCGACCAGTAGTACTACTACCGATCGGTAATAGTCCTACCGACTGGTAGTACTGCTACTGCGTAGCAATACTGCAGACTGGTAGGACTGCTACCTGCGGGTAGTAGACACTACCGACCCGCATGGTGGGACTAGCCTGCCATGGGGTAAGGTAAGGTCCACAATAAAATAAATTTCATACTTCCATAGCATGGAAAAACAATATGCCACAAAATCGTTTTAACATGAAAACAATTCTTTCTCAGATCTTTTCACAGGCACACACACACAGTGCCAAGATCCAAATTTTCAAAGGGATATTTACCAGAAGGGTAAATGGTGAAATAAAAACACACAGGAACCCAATGGATAACCAAATATTGGGCAATTAGATACTAGGAAGCACACAACAAGCTAAATCCAATTCATTATATTCCAAATAGAAGAGGTAACCCCAAAAGTTGATTTTCAAGAACACAAAAACATACAACAAATAGAGAAATGAGCCATTTCTTTCCTATAAGCAAACATATGATAAAAGCTTCACAAAATCAACAATAACAGGCATTTCTTCTTCCATTACAATCATTCCACAAGATTCTACAAGAAGATTTGCATTTTCCTTCATACACAGGAAGCAACTGAAAAATGAAAATTAAATTTAAAACAAGAAGAGATCATCCAACCTTGAAGCAAACTAGCAAGCAAAATGGTGGAAGAACCCCAATCCTTGCTACCCAAATTGAATTCCAGCTCCTCCTTCCAGAATGATTAACCAAATTTCTCTCCAGAAATTCTAGCCTCCCTATTCCCATGAATTTCCAAGCATATATGGAAAAATAATTTTAACCTAAACTTTCTAGGTTCAAAGTTTTCTCCACCAATCAGAGTAAAATATTTAAAAAGTAGAAAGCAATCAGATTTACTCTTTTCCAAAAAAAACAATTCTTTTCCAACAATAAAATGAAAAAGTCAATTGGAAAGGTAAAAAGGAAAAGCTTTTTATTTTATTTTCTATTTTCCATAATACTTTCTTTCAACATAAGCATTTATCATTTAAATGGCTAGACAATTATTTACTTCCTTCCACAATATATATTAATGCAGCTTTACACAATAAAATAATCCACTTAACCATTTAATCTAGCAAATTATTAATTTAATTAAATCAATAATCTCAGAGCATAATAATCAACTAATTATGCCAACATAAGATAACATCATCCATTCAATTAAATAACCATTCAGATGAACGAAAGCACGCAAAACGAAGAATGATCAAATGATGACTCACAAATGACCAAACCAAAGCACTATGACTCGCATACCAGCCAGACGGGAAAGACAACTGACTGATAATACTCACACGAGTGTAACTCCGAGTCAAGTTAGGGTCCAACAACTATCTCCTCCACTCCAATCAGACATATAAGGCATGCTCAGACCTGTGAAACTAGGTGGAGTCGATACCCCGTACCTACCCAGTACTTGTACTTGCAATGTCTTGCACCAAAGAACCACACATGCATATAGACAAATATATATATAGACATGGCACGCACACCGATGAAGGAGAATCGTGATGTTCCTTGTCTCACCGGAGTGAGTGAAGGAAAATCATCTCCTCGCATCTCATACACATGCAAACACGCAACACATAAATAATGCATCGCACATATAAGGTAAGAGTGTCAATCCATGATAATGATCCATAAAATAACATTAATCATAAGCACTGAGATACTCCATAAAATCATACACCATAAATCTAGATAAAGCATGAAATAATATTGCATAAAATATGAATCAATATACAAAAATGTTCCGCTGAAGTCAATCAAAAACATACAAAAAGAGTCTGATCAAGGAGGGTTACTACACATGCTAAGAAAGTATGAGTAGAACTTAATGTATCACATTTTATGGTTTACTTGATGTAGCTATGTTATTGTGGTGTTACTTGTAATTAGTGACATTAAGGTACCCTAGGGAAAGAATGAATGGATGTTACATGTGTTATGACTGAAATGTCAATTCACTTGCATTAATTATGTTCACATTGTTTTAAGCGTTCTTATGAAGTTAACTTATGTTTAGAAGATTTAATAGTTTATTATTTCGCAATATAGATGAGTAAAAAGAAAATTATCTCTATTTGTTAGTTAGTTTTGTGATTTTCTCTAGGCTATTTTGGCGGGCATTACAAAAAGAAGGAATCATATAACCATTAGGTCAACTCTTACCATATTCATAATATTGAGTCAACAACCTTATCAAATTAATGTAAATTATGTGTGCTATTTTAGTGCATACAAGCATAGACAAGGATAAATTATAAGGATTTAAACATAATAGTTATTCCTACTTTTAATTTTCCTATGTTAATAATTCCTACACTAAAAAAAAACTACAACCAATATAAATAATATTTTTAAAAACAACATTTTCTTAATCTATAGAAGAAAAATAATTATAGTAATTCAACTAAAATGGAACATCGACACCTAGGGCCAAATGAGTTGTAATGGTACAATAGATTTTGGTTTGGCTTGTTGTCCATAGGAATCTTCTTCCAAATCCTCTTCTTTCTAGTATTTATCTATGACTCTATCTCTAGAAGTAAGGGGGAAAGTACTGCAAATCCTAAATGATGTTAAAGTTATGTTGAAGCTAGTTGGATGAACAAACAAGTGAAATTTTGGAGTCACGTCACAGTTTAGGCAACTAAATAGTTTTCGGTAAAACTATAGTTAAGGTGAATCAATTTTTTCCCACAACTGGTGCCACCTATATGGTAGTCATCATTTTAGGTGAATTCACTTAAAAGTTGGATGAAATTTTAGAGTCGTGTCATAGTGTAAGCCAACCAAATAGTTTTGAGTGAAATGATTTCAATGAATAAAATTTCAAGTGAATCAATCTCACTTGAAAATAGTGCCACCTTCATAGTACTTGAGTGGTGGCTATTGTTTTAGGTGAAAAATATATACCCTAAATTATCTAGGTGAAACATATTCAACTAATACAAATAATAAATATATGCATGTTCTCAAAAATAATATATAGTAGTTTATCTTGAAAAAAAATCACACAAAACTTTTAAGCATTAATTTTTTTATAATTTAAAAAAAAATTGAAACCCTATTTTCTCAAGTCATATTTTCTCACATTACATATAATTTCTAAATAATCTTTAAAACTTGCACCATTTCGTAGATTAAGAACATGCATTTTGAAAATATTATTTTTTATATATTTTAATTAGTGATAATAATTTATTTTTATGCTTATTACAAGTAAGATATTAAAGTCAAATATATGATTTATTGAAAAAAAATTTAAAAAATTATTATTTATTTATTTAAATTAGAAAAACATATAATGCATTAGACGAGAGAATATATTTTTACTTACAATAAATAGTTAAGACATAAAGTGGAGCTTTATTAAGAGTGACATGCTTTTAGTGCACTTGATCTTAAATACATTTAAATATTTATTGAAATTAGTTTGTTTCCATGCATTAAAGGTACAAGTTAATTAAATGAAAAAAATAAGCAAATGAAATTAGTATATTAAAAGTGGAGGCTTGTCAGCATTATTTTTTGAACTTTTTTTGCAGTTAAAACATAATGTTAGTTTTATTAAAATTACATATCCAAATAAGTTTTTCTAAATAAAAGCAAAAAGTACACAATAAATTATATTTTTTATTAGTACTGTTATTTTAAAATTCAAAACATATCTATGTCATTTTCAATTGTTTCAAATTTAAAAGTTGGATTTACAGTAATCATTTTCTTTATAAAATTGTTATCACATTTCTAAACTTTTATCAAAGTTGAAATGCATTCTGTTTGATTAAAAACAACGATTAAGCAAGAAAATGTTGGCAAAGTGTTGACTACCAAATAACAATTCTTGTAGACCTTCAACAATAAACATGAATGAAAAATACACTTGCAAAAGGTGGATCTAGGTTGAGTTTAACCAAAGAAGGAACCAAAAAGAAACTTATTTTTTGAAGAGAAACCAAATAATCATGAATGAAAAATACACTTGCAAAAAGAAACTTGTTTTTTGAACAAATTGACGAATTTGTCATTTCACTTAAAATCACCCTCTAGACAACCACAAAATCACTAGAAAAAAATAGTATGTTTTTATGACAAACCAATAAATTCCATGATTGCAATTAATCCACCAAATTCCATGGTGAAATTGATATTATACAAACGATAAAGTTTCTAAGTAGAAAGGAAAATGTAGACACCTAAAATTGTCCTGTCTAATTAAATAAAAAATTTTATTTATTTAATTATTTTATTCTAAGTCTTCTATTAGTTAAATAAATCTTTATTTAATTAATTAATTCATTAATCCTCTTCTAAGTCTTTCCTCATTTAAATAAATACTTTTATTTATTTAAATCATCTTTCTCCTAAATTAAATAGATCCTTTATTTATTTAATTGTTCTCACTTCTTCTATTAATTAAATAAATCTTTATTTAATTAATTAATTCATTACCCTTTTTTATCCATGACACATGTCATTCATCTCTTTATTCCTACACTACCTACCTCTTTTATCATTTTATTATTTCCTGTACCTACCATTTAATCCTAGCCGACCATTCATCTTTACACCTCTCAATCATATCCCTCCATTTCCTAAACTGTCTTCTATATAAGAGGATACTCTCTTTCATTATCAACCCTAATCATTCTATTTAGCTAATCGATCTTATGCAATCAAACCTTTATGCGATCAAGTTATCAACCACATTTCCGTTCTTTGTTGAGCTCTTGTGCACACATAAAATCTGAGAGCAAATATATCAAGCAAGATCAATAGAGGTAGGAAGACAATGGAGATTGAAACCCTACTAGACATGTGAATGGTAATATTGCTTTATTTTTGTTGATTTACATGATCTTAGGTATCTCTATTGGTATTGGTGAATGTTTCATAGTAGGACTTAGATTGTTTGTGGTTGAATCTTTATGGTTTTACAATAGTTTATCATCACTTTTCACCATACACATTTTGGCCCGCCCGATGGGACATGGATTTTTGTTAGATCTATGTTTTTTGCAAGTTTTTCTAACCCTATATTGTTGTTTTGTAAAACAATTTGGAGAATATTCTTGTGCAGCTAGGGTTTTGTACACAAGATTAAGATCTTAGAGAGATTTGATTCGATCTCACAAACAACTTAGAATTTTGCATCAATTTTTTTTACAGGATGGGGATAGTATCAAGAGTGCTTAGTAAAAAAAATTGATTTTTTGGAGCATATTTGAATTTTATATGAATTTATTATACACTTTCATAAAAAATAAATATTTGAAGCAAATTAGCGAATGTTTTGGATTTTCTTACATTTCTAAAAATTTCTCATAATTCTAAAGGGGTTCGATTTTTTGTGATTTAAATTTGGGTGCAAAATATTTCATGAAAAATCGGATCTTTAAAAATTAGGGTTTTTCATTGTTTTGATTAGATCTGATAAAAGGCTTAGAATTTTGGCATAAAATTTTTTTTGCAAGTTGAGAACAGTATCAAAAGTTCTCAATAAAAAAAATCATATTTTTTGGAGCATATTTGAATTTTGTATGAATTTTTTATGAATTTTCATAAAAAATTGATTTTGAGAGAAAATGAACTAATTTGTAGAATTCTTATATTTTTGGAAATTTCTTAGAATTATACATAGGATCTGTTCTTTTTTATTTTTATTTTGATGCAAAATAAGTCATAAAAAAATCAGATCTTTAAAAATTAGGGTTTTGCATTGTTTTGATAATATCTCACAAACTGCTTGGAATTGTTGCAGTATTTTTTTTATGCGGGTTTAGAACAGTATCAAAAGTTCCCAGTAAAAAATTCATATTTTTTGGATCAATTTTTTATTTTCTATGAATTTTGTATGTTTTTTCAAAAAAAAATAATTTTCGGAGCAAATTAGCAAAAAATTTGGATTTTATTACATTTCTGGAAATGACTTGAAATTTTACAGGTGGTCTATTTTTTATGATGCAAAAGAACTTGTGTAAAATCAAATATTTGAATCTATCAAAAAACATTTTGTCGAAGGCCCCTATTTCACAAAGTCTTTTAGATCTAAAATTTACCTAACTTGTGTGCTTGCAAGAGGGGTATTATTTCAAAAATACTAATAATCTTGGTGCAAGAACTTTGGCAAATATTTTATTTTAAAATTTCTTTCTTTGTCTTCTTAGTCTAGCAAACACTTCAATTGGTGCATTAAAATTGAACCAGTGTCTTTCATGTTTCGAGCATTAGGCTCTTTTGTGTTTATCTTTAGAGGGCCTGCCTCCCCGTGTGGTCACTAGGACTACTAGTGAAAAGGGAATGACCCAAGTGAGTACGGCTAAAACCCAAGCATTCCAACTCACTATAATAAATAGGCCTCTTGGGATGAAAATTTCGGAGGTTGGAGCTATCTGAGATTTATCTCATATCAAGCACTTTGTAGGGCCCTTGAGGTCTAAATCATGCTTGTGTGACTACTAAAGTGTTTGGTACTTTGTTGGCCTATAGGCCTCAATCGTTCTTGCGATACTTCAAAGGATAGTCTCCTAACGGAAACCCTTACTAGTACCTTTGTTGTTTTAGAAAGACCAATAACCTTCTAGTTGTTGGCGCGGGAGGTCGAACCTCTGAAGCGGCTCACATTCTTACGATTCTTAGTAGAGATACAAATTTTTCCATAGGGATTTTTCATGGGGACTGGTGCTTGGCTACCCCGGAGAAGTGAGTGTCGAGGGTGGAGCTAGTGGGGTCAAGCACCTAAGTATTTGCTCTGAATTGCATAGCTCGGGGTAACCCCCCACGTGAGATTCAACAACTATTGTCCCGACCAGCCCTAGGATTTGTGCTTGCATGATAAAAAACTCAAACATTTTCAAACAAAAACAAAGAAACATTGTGTCAATCGTGTTTTCAAGTATATGAAAAAATATTTCACATTATACTTCACATTTGGAAACATTTTGGATCCTTAAGACAAAACACCTTCAAACATTGAGTCTTCATTATTATTGTGTCTTCTTGCCATGAAAAGTCAAAACATTGAGATTTGGTCACATTCAATAACTTCACAATTGGATAGAATTGCAAAACATTTTAAAAATCACGTATGGGTTTACATAAACTGCGTTTGTGTTCAAAACTAAGAAATTGCAAAAGATTTGCTAAGAGAAAAAGGACTTAAGTTTTCAGATCTAAAGATCTTCTAAGGCTTCTTCCCATAGGTCTTCATCTTTCAGTCAACCTGTCTTGGTCACACATAGTCAATCATTTTCCTTCACTTGTGTTGCCCTCATACATATTTTCCAAATTTGAGTCAAAAGGTTACTTTGCTTGTCCTCATCAAACTTTGCAAAAATACTATAACACAACACTAGGTGAGTGCTGCATCAAGATCCATCATCTTAGGGTCTCATTTGGTCTTCTTGAGACAAGGTCAACTTACCTCATCAAGAGATCTATCATCTCTTTGGAAGTCACACCTTTCTCTCAAACATACATACTTGGAGTCAAGGTTAACTTACCTTATCAAGAGATCCATCATCTCTTTGGAAGCCACACCTTACTCTCATGCATACATACTTTGGTTGTACACTCTTGGACATTGCAAGTTTACCTTAGATTCATCTACACTTCATACACCTCTTGGTTTTCCATAGTATTTGCATTTTCATCCTACCTTTCATTTTGGTCAAGACTTTAGTCCATGGCTGAAACCCATTCCCAAAGGTCTAGAAGGGGAGTCGAAGAAGCTTTAAGGTCTTTAAACATGAGTACCTATGAGTTTGATGGAGACGAATTCTACAATCCATTTGAAAACCAAAGTAATATACCATACAATGACAACAATGACAATGCATCCGTTGATTCTACAAAATTTGAGGAAACTATCATGGATCCCCACTTTAATATATTGGTTCAAGAAGTCATGAAAAGGGATAAAGAATATTTCGTACAGGTCATGGCACAAAGTGGGACAAGAATACCTCATGGATTTGATATGTCAGATTTTGGAGGATGATACAAACCAAATAAATCTAGTTAATACAAGACAAAGGAGGCCCAATAGTGGTGGTAAGAAAGAGCATCTCATGCTTGAGTCACCTTCATCCCTATTTCAAAAACCTGAGATTCCAAACACATACACTCATTCTCATTCCAGTTATGATAGAACCTCTCATGAACAACCCCACAGTCATCCTTTCTCATGGAGAAGAAATACCACCACACATGCTCATGATGATACCCAAGATAATACCAATGCATACAATTACACTCAATCGAACATTCAAAATCAAGACACGAGAAAACCCCATGTCAAATTTGGGGGCAATACACAAGAGCAAACTCATGATATGCCCTATGACCCTATATCAGGTGGTCTCTACATGCATCATCATTATAGACCCCCTCCATATGAACATGTTTATGATCAATACCTTTCATACATGCATTATCCTCCTCCTCCACCTAGTGGCTCAGGCATGGGATATGGTCCAAGAAGTCGGTCTCCACCCAAAAACAATTTGGAATAGAAGATCAAGAACTTACAAAAGAAGATGGAGGACATCAATACACCAAAACCAGCTTACACAATGAGAGATATATGTCCCTATCCATTTGATAGAAACATTTCAATGCCTCCATTTCCTACACACTTCGTAACACCAAAGTTTGAAAAGTACAGAGGCAAAGGGGACCCTAAGGCACATATAAGACATTTTTTCACAGCTTGCATTGAGGTAGCAGCAGAAGAAACATACTTAATGAGATTGTTTCCACAAAGCTTAGGTGAACAAGCTATGGAATGGTTCTCCCAACTTCCACCTAGAATTAAGTCATGGGGTGACTTAGCAGAGGCATTTATCCAACATTTATCATATAACATAGAGACAAATATATTAGTTTGCACTTTGTGCAATACCAAATAGAAAGATGGGGAGTCATTTTCATCATTCTTACAAAGATGGAGGAATATAGCTAGTAGATGCTCTTGTGATATACCATAAAAACAAATGGTAGAAATTTTCACACAAAATGTCAACAAGGATATCGGATATGAGCTAAGAAAAGCTTGTTTATCTACTTTCAAAGAGGTCGTTGAAAAAGGTGTGGTGATAGAAAAAGTCCTTATTGAACAAGGTGTCATCAAGATATTAAAAGAGAACAAAGAGGAATCAAATGGGAAATACAAACCACACTTTTGGAACAAGAATAAGAACATAGTCAATGATGGGGTAGTAGATGCAAATGTTGTGAAACCTAAGATAAATTTCCCTGGTGCAAGTTCTTCTCACTCAAACAATCAAGTGAACAATCAAAACCAATCAAAACCTAGAAGAAAATACACCCCATTGGGAGAGCCAATTGAAACCGCATTCAATAAGTCAGTGGAAAACAAGATCATAACACTACCAGATAATCCACCATATGAGCCAAAGGTAAAACCAAATTGGTGGAATGATGATGAATATTGTGAATATCACAAGAGAAAAGGGCATTTAACTAGCAATTATCACAGATTGAAGAATATCATACAGGATCTCATTGACAGAGGTGACATAGAGGTGGATGGTCATACCACCAATGAAGAACATGTAATTTTCAAGGAGCCATTTCCTAAACATGACAAGGGAAAAGCCAAAACTACCGATAATCAAGCCAATTATACCAAGATGTCCTATGACTATGATTCCACTACTAATCACATTTCAATGGATAATCATGTTTCTACTATCATTATAAAGGACAAAAATCCTGAAGGTCCTACCCAAAGTAGTAAGATTGTTTTAAAAGGCATTGGACCATCTTCCTCATCTTCTAAAGGTGAAACCTTTGAATGTAATGTCACAACCCATCGAGGTAAAGTCACTTTTCAAGGTGTTCCATCCAAGCCCACAACCTTTTCATCCACAAAGAATGAGTATGACCTTGTAGATCAGTTAGGGAAAGCACCCACCCTCATCTCCATCCTTGAGCTTTTACGCATATCCCTCGCACATAGGGCCATCCATGATAATACTTTGAGATAAACTTTTGTACCCACTGTTTTGAACGTGGACCAGTTTCAAGCCATGGTGGGATACCTTTCCGTTCCGCATACCCTTACATTTATAGAATCCAATGACACATCCCACCCAGCCTCATAATGCACCTCTACATATTGAAGCCTTTATCTATAAAAACCACATCAAACGAGTCCTGATAGATGGAGGAGCAGGTTTGAATATTTGTACATTGAGCACCATTAAACAATCGAGATATTCTGAAAAAGTTGTGAATTCTACACATGTTATCACCATTAAAGCATATGATAATGAAAAACGCTCATCCAAGGGTATTGGAATTCTACACTCTCATGAGAATAGTTCATGTTTTCATTGATGGCAGCAAACTAGCAACCTACTAGAAATCATCTGGCAACCCACCGACAGTTACCGACACTGGCAATAGACTTCTATATACACCGGCAGGCACTTCATCTGTAGCGGCAATAATGCATACCGGCACTCTAGCCGGCATGGAATAAACTTTTGTTTATTGTTTTATAATGTAATTATCTTTTATAAAACCCGACATGGTATATTGTAAAAGACTCATATATATGTATGAGATCTTATAGGTCATTTGGAGAGGAGATGATATGATAAGAGAAAGAGAATAGATGATATTTTTGTATAAGGTGATATAGTTGACAGCGAAGGTTTTGGTAATAGACTAAGCTTAAACTGGTACTAAACCTGGCATAGTTGATGTTGATATGAAGCAGTACATTGTATTGGATTTTGATAATCCATTTTGTAAGTCAGCGAGACTTCTATTTTGTAGTTGAGTAGTGAGCTCTAGGTTGCTAGCCTTCCTGCATGTGCAGGCCCCTCATTGTAAGTAATATTTATTCATTGGCCAATGAGTGAATATTGTGGGTCACAAATCCCACCGAGGTTTTTCCCACACCAGGTTTTCTCATTAAATATCTTGTGTTATGGTGTGTTCTCTATGTTGTCACTATTATTCTTATTTACTTCATTAATTCTTATTTATCGGTACATTGTTTTGGGATACAAAGTTCTTAATAAGTTTAAATATTCTTCTAACTGGTTAGACACTGATTCACCCCCCCACTTAGTGTCTTTGGGACTATCATTGATTCTAACAAAGGGCACAGTCACCTTACCTCTTAGAGTTGGGCCAGTCACGAAGGATGTGGTTTATCAAGTCCTCGATTTAGATCTCACATACAATATACTCTTGGGACACCCATGGATTCATGAAATGAGAGTTGTACCCTCAACATATCATCAATGTGTCAAGTTCCCACACAATGGAGTTGAAGTGACCATCAAAGGCGATCTGAATCTGTTCATATATTGCAACAACCTATAAGAAAGATCAGAAATAACAATCCCAGACAATCGAGAAGCCATTCCTTCCTCAGCATATGTGGATCCAAAATCATTGAAAGCTTCTACATCCAAAAAAATATAGCTAAAAGAAAAATTCAAGGTTAAAGACATGGGATGTGGTGAGTATATATTTCATGTTGATCAACTCCCACTGTCTCCTAAGGTATTCAGCCAACAAGAACAATCTATAAACAATTTACAAGGAACTGAGTGTGAACCACCTAGTGTTGTGGCTACTAAGTCTGAATGCAAATCTCCTCTAGTGATGCAAGCAACTCTTGATATCAATAGTCCTAAGAGTGGTTCCAGCAAAGAATCTATTGAGTGTATCACCGGCCCTCTTGAGAACTCACATAGCTTTACCATTTCATATGTTCATTCCATTTCCACTCCTCTCCTAGACTTGGATCAACAAGAATTAGAAAAGCCCTTACTAATTGGGGATCAAAAATCAAGCTTCAAAAAGAAAAATCTAAAAGTCAAAAATAAAGAAAAGTCCTTTAGTCCAAATCAAAATCAAAAGCTATTGGAATTTGCAAAAATCAAAGTCAAGGATAAAACTCCTATGAAGAAAAAAGAACAAGAGTTGATCTTCCCTAATATCAAAATAATTGGGGGTAAAAGTTCTACAATTTTAACTCAAAAAGAATACTTCTTGATCCCAAGTCTCCATCATGCTATCCTACTTTCAATTATTTTCGCAATCATAAGCCTTCATTCCTCATCCACTTGTTCGACACATCCATCCCTTTCTGGCAATACATCATGGACCTTTAATGGAGCTTCCTCGAGGGAATTTGTTGTTAGGGATGCCCAAACTTCTTTAGGTGACACACATATGGGCCTATGTAGTTCACACATTAGTAATTCTATCTCAGTTCCTTTATCAAGGAAGACAGTCGCTTGAGATACACACCATTCAATCAAGGAACGACGCAACTACAATCATAAGGTAAATCCTCTCACATTTAAGGTGGGTGAATTAATTCTCAGAGAAAATCCTAAGAATCAGCAATACTGAGAAAAGAAAAGAAAATTTGAGCCCAATTGGCTAGGTCCCTATGTCATCACAGTAGTCTATTGATTAGGTGCATATCATCTCTCAACACTAGATGGAAAACCTTTGGAGGATCCTATCAACGACATGCACCTTTGCAGGTTTTACACATAGCTCTTCAAAATATCCTAATATCAAAAATACAAAAAAAATCATAAAAATAAAAAAATTGTTACTTGGTGAAAACCTGGAAAATAGGCGCCTTGTGACACAAATTTTTTTTTGAAAAAATCCAAAAAAAAGTAAAGAGAAATAAATTCGTCCAATGGTGAAAACCATTTCGGTGGCACCCTTACTGGCACCATGTGTAGAGACATTGATCCTCCCTCCTTCAGGATTCAATCTCATCCCTTCACTTTGCACACACTAATAGCCTATCCATCCATAATAAACTTACCCATTCCCATCATGGCTTGTTATTGATCTACTTAAGATTGGTTAGCCATTCATAATAATCTTTCCTTTGCACCTCTTTCCATCCATAATAAATCATCTCCTATTTGTGGCTAAGCCAAATCCTAAGTCTAGTGATGGGTGTGGAACTAAGAGCATCACATGTTCCGAGGACTCCAATTTTCTTCAGTCTATCCACGCACAATCCAGAATAAAGCAATACTTACATCACGGATCCGCAATAAAGTTTCATGTTCTCCGCAATAAAGTATCAGTTTCATGGATTCAGTCAGTTTTAGATGAGATGTAAACAGCAGTAATGGGCTTCAACAAATCAAACTCTTTCAGTAGACTCAGACAACATTATGGTTCAGTGCTATCTATCATTTTTCTAAAAGTAAACATTGTGACCAAAATCAAATAGACTTATACAAGTGATAAGAGACACTAAACTTGAGGACTACAGTGGATGTTGGTGTCAAGTCTAGGTTTTCTTTTGATTTTATCTTTTGGTGACATGTCTTTTAGCTTTTCTGGGATGTCTCTGACTAGAGATTTTATCTCCAAGATGTCTTTGACTAGAAAGGCGAGGATGGGATATGTTCACCTATTCTTTTGTTGTCTGTGGATTGTCTCTTAGTAATTCTATGACTTGTCTAGGAATATGAGGACACTGTGAGTCTAGTATGAACTAGGGCATTCCTTGTTTGTGACTATCTGATCTCCATGCAAACGGGTACAATGAATTTTTGGGTCAAACCTATATTTGGATTGTCATAACCTATTTGTCATAATAAAGATTAATGATGATAAAGCACAAGAATCTCTTTCACTTCCATGTCTTCTATCTTCCATCCCCCTTTCGTGATTGACCTCCATCATCCTTCCTAAGTCCGTGTAGCCTGCTATAACATGACTGAGTATAATGACATGCCAAAAATATTTGCATTTCATGTATATTGCACCTGCATTACCACATATTAGTGTTTCATACATGCATATAGATATCACAATCGCATTGCATTTTGCATATATCATTAGTTAGTATCTACATTCTCATATAAAACATAAAATGACAAAATAATAACACAACACATGTTAGCACATTTTAAATTCTCATCATGTACATAATTATTTGCATTATCATATTCATCTGCATTTCATACATTCACATTTGCATAACATTTAAAACATAAAAGAACAAAAATATTGCATTTCATCATGTATATATGTATCTGCATCCCTATCATAAATATCATAGATACATGTATCTCATAAGCATCCATACATCATAAAATCATAAATTGCATTAACACATAGAAACATGCATCATATAGGTACATATGCATATAGTTGTCGCAAGGATGAATAATCTCATATATATATATATATATATATATATATATATATATATATATATATATATATATATATATATATATATATATATATATATATATATATATATATATATATATATGAGATGATTCAATTATGTCAAAATCATATGGCTACAATCACTCGAAGGTGTCTACATCATCATACAAAAATGGTACAAAAAACTAATACTTAGGGAGCCATCTAAGGCTATGATGAACTCACTCCCTCGAAGCCAGCTGACCTTGATGGAGTCTGAGCCCTGGAATTCCCCACCCCAGAATCATCTCTCATGCCCCCTCTATCAAATGGTGGTGGAGGACCCATGATCCCACCACTAGACACATGTCTCCTATCTCTCCCTCCAATGGTCGTCGTAGTCTGTGATGGTCTCCAGAAGCTCCTAGCCCGTTGATCAGGTGGCACAAGTCCATAATATAAGTCTCTTTTGTAGGCTATCTCATCTCTTGGTCGTAGAACATAGGCATATTCGGCCCCAGTGTCCTTTGTTGCTCTCCTACCTTCCCTCAATGCCTCTATGTAGTGTTGAATAGCCTGATTCCTCTCTCGCTTAGTATCCCTCAGCTGTCTCCTGAGCCTAGCCACATCCCTCTCTAGTGTTAGATTCAATGATAGTCCCACAGACACTAAGAGGGGGAGGTGAATCAGTGTCTAACCGGTGAATTCAAATATCTAAACTTATTTATAACTTTGCAACCCCAAAAAATGTACCGATAAATAAGAATAAATGTAGTAACCATAAATAACAAAGACAACATAGAAACACACCATAACACAAGATATTTTAACAAGGAAACCCAGTGTGGGAAAAACCTTGGTGGGATTTGTGACCCAAAATATTTACTCACTGACCAATGAATAAATACTACTTACAATAAAGGGGCCTGCACATGCAGGGAGGCCAACAACCTAGAGTTCACTGCTCAATGAAGAGTCTCGTTGACTACAAAATGGATAATTAAATCCAATATAATGTACTACTCAAAAAAGCATCTCTAATGTCAGGTTCAGTACCAGTTTAAGCTTAGATAGATACCATAACCAAAAACCTTCGCTGCTACTAAACAACTATCTTCTACCATACATCTCTACTCTACATTAAAAAATGATCTATAAGATCTCATACATATATGATTCTTTATAATATACCATGTCGGCTTACAAAAGATAATTATATTTATAATAAACAAAAGTTCATACCATATCATCCTGAGTGTCGGTATGCTTTATTGCCGATGTAATCTGAATGTCGGTGTAAGCGCTTGTCAGTACCAATGTCTTCTGGTGTATGATATATGTGATGTCGGGCATGTAGAAACCTATTACTGGTTGGTTTCCAGTTGGTTGCCATCAATGACAACATCAACTATTCTCATTAGAGTGTAGAATGCCAACAATCTCCCCCTTTGGCATTGATAGAAACACTTGTGAGAAAAATCCAAAACTGTTATCCCAAAACTGAAATCCAAAAAGGTGTGCTCTCCCTAAGCAAGTGGTCTCCTTTGTACATGCATTTTTCTCTCCACTAATCTCCCTTTGATATCAATGACAAAGGATGTCATAAATAATAAAAAGAGTACAAACATGCTACCTCAAGGTCTGTAACTGGTTGGTTACTATCCGAAAGATGTATGCTAAAATTATATTCAAACTCTGCAAAAACTTGTTGATGTCAGTTAGAGTTGCCTCAGTCTACTGGATCATACCGGTGAGATAGTGCATTTGTTGCTTTGGTGATCGCTCTCCTTGTACTATTGCATTAGATAATTCAACTCTCTGAGTAATAAGATTGTCCAATTTTGGACCAAGTTTACTTTTGAGTTCCTGGGCATTGGACCTTATCCTTGCCTTCTCTTTCTCAAGTTTCTCCAACTTCTCAAAACTACCATAGCGTGCTCAAAAACTAATATAAGTCCAGATGAACCTATTATATTATCCACAATGTCATCAATTTACTTTTGTGTCTTTTTAATCTCCTCATCAATGTCTTATGTCAAACAGTGAGGTTTACATGCTTCTCTATATAACTCCTTATACTCCAAAATTATAGAATTAAGTACCGGTAAAAGTGTGTTCAAGTGATCGGTACATTTATGTATGGTGTTCTCAAAGAATGTATTTTTCTCTTTGTCAACTCTCTCCTTAGTGGTATCCTCATTCACCTTATCTATGGTTATTACATTATCAACAATGAATTTGGACAATGTGTCCAATTTACCTAAAGAATCATTAATGTGATCTATCTTACAATTAGGGGCAATCATCTTCAAGATAGGTAAGGCATTATCAATTTCCTTAAATGCTAAGGCATTGCAATCAGTTATCCTTTTAATAGAATCCAATAGAACCTTTGTGATGTTAGTGGGTTTGAATTCACCTTTAGAAGTGCTCGGTTCTGTTGTGGATTTCTTCTCAACAAATGTTTGACCAATTACCTTCACTACATCCTCTTTAATTCCATCAGATGCATCCACTTTACTTATATTTTCTTCCGGTGGATCTGTCTATGTCTGTACCTCTACCTTTAATGGTTTCTTAGTTTGATTAAGCTCCTCTACAACTACCGATTTCCCAGACTCAACATGAACCTCTGCCTCATATTGTTTCTCTATCTGTACCACTGTCGATTGCTAAGATTCTATTTGGCTTGTGCTAGTTGTCGTGTCCTATGTTGGTTTCTCAGTCTGATTGCTCAGCTTGAACCGATATCTCAGTTTCCTGAGAGTCAATAGTCTGTGTCGGATTCTCTGATATCTTGTTGTCTTTGAGATCATCTGCCTTAACTTTTGCAGTCTCTTTGTCCACCACAATGTTTATATTTTGTATATCCACATTCATGGTAAAGATTATTTCTGACTCCAGGTTAGTATCATCATGAGTTATACCTTCAGTAGCCATATCCGGTGGATTAGCTGTATGAACCGGTGATGTTGAGGTTAAAGGAGGGGTGTCCTGAGCCAGTGGAGGGATGCTATTTGTTATTTTTATAGAAGGTACAACACCTATTTTACCTTTTCCCTTGTCTTTCTGATATACCTTGAATGTCTTCTCCACTTTCAGTCTGTTTCTTTCCTCTTGCTTTTCCTTCTCAACAAAAAATATGTCCCATTTATCTGTAGTCTCATCTGCAATTTCCTTAACCCTTCCAGCCATCAGGCTTACTTGTCGGTGTCCACTAACAAATACTGACCAATTAGCTTTAGATATAAGCTCATCTATCTCTTCTCTAGAATTTATCGGATGTGCAGCCAAGAGTGCTTCAACTTTCAACTTTTTGTCCAGTTCCATCACAGATAGCCTTTTAGCTTCTAATCTCAAGTATAAATCATTAATCACTTCTATCAAAACTTTCTTGTATATATCCAAATGTAGGATAATGCTTTCTTCAATGGTTTGTTTGTCAGAATCCTTAAAATAATTATACCATTTGTTTACATTTACTAGATTACCTTCCTATGTAATCTCATTCAATAGATCATCCAATGTAGGGGTAACTGGTGTATGTTTCTTCTTTGGAGTAAGCTTCTTCTGCGGTTCCCAAACTGCTTTTTGCTTTTTCCTTAGTGTCCTTGTTTTCTTAGGTGAAGGAGATGGTACCAGTGGGGTTTTCCTTTTCCTTTCCACTCTCTTAAACTCAGTAGCCTTGCTACTGTCAGTATCAGAAGATGTTACAACCAGTGAAACATGTGCTTCCGGTTGTAGTCCTTTAAGCTCACTAGCTAATATGTCACTGATGTTCATGACATTTTCCTTTATTTCATTGGCCTTCTTAGAGGCATCTCTAAAAAAATTGTCTCTTTTCTTCCTTTCCTTTTGCATAGATACATTGCTTGCAATGGTTTCAACATTACCAAATATTACTTCGGATGGCTCCCTAGGTGCATCAAGTAGAGATTTTGCATATGTTTCCAAAACAAGTAGGTCTACCTCATAACCCATCTTAATAACCCAAATAGTTCTAGGGCTTACTGCTTCCATCCAAGTCTCATCTCGCTTAATGACAAAACAAATTTGCTTGTCATAATTATCAACTATGCTCTGCAGTAATCTCTCTCTGACTCTCATCTTAGTTTGAAATGTTTTGAAGTAATCTACAATGTTCTTATCACAGTCAATGCCCATATCAGTGAAAGCTTCCTATATTTGTTTTCCTACTAGGATGTCATAACCAAAATCCTTATGACCTATGTTGGGTATCTCTTTGGTAAAGTCACTAGTACATTCGGGTCAAAATTTCGACAGCAAATCATCGGCATTCCGACGCAATTTCGTCGCACTACCGATAAAAAAAGTCGTCGAAAAATTTTTGTTGGAAGTTCCGACTATCCTTGTGGTCATCGCAATTCCAACATCAGCCCCAACCTTTCCGACGGCCACCATGGATGCTCATACCCAAAAAGAATACCATCGTGATCTCGGCCTACCGTCGGAATTCTGACATCAAAGGGTAAAAATTCCGACAGAGGAGTGTCGTCAGATGCATAGCATCCTCGTCGGAACTCTCCTAGAGGTCGTCGTAATTTTAACCCTTTTGTGTTGGAATTACGACGGCCTCCAGGAGAGTTCCGACGAGGATGTTGTGCATCCGATGGCACTCCTCTATCGGAATTTTTACCCTTTGATGTCAGAATTCCGACAGTAGGCCGATTTTTCGGAAAAAAAATAAATTTATAGAAAAAGATTGACATTGGTATCTCTCTTCTATCTCTCTTCTCTATCCCTCTCTACTATCTCTCTTCTCTCTCCCCTCTCTAGGTCTCTTTCTCCATCCCTCTCTTCTTCTCTCCCTCTCTACTTCTCTTTCTCTACCCTCTCCAGGTCATTATCTCTTCCTCTCACCCTCTCTCTCTCTCTCACCTCTATAGGTCTCACCTTCCATTCCTCCATCATTACCCATGTTGTCAAGTTGCAATATATTTCCCAAAGTACTTGGTTGCTAGGGTTGATTTGCTTAAGTGTTGGAGTCGGAGTTAGATGAGACCTGCATGATTAAGCTGTATTAAGTGATCAAGTCACCAAGATCTCAATTGCAAACATGACTAGGTTGTAGGGTTTTATGGTAGCATAGGTCAAGATTGAGGTATGGTGGTCAAGAATTACCTTCCAATGTACAAAAGACATCAAAATGATGAAGAATGAAGGCGATGAACTCATAGAAGTTTGGAGGAGATAGTTTGACTAAGTTAAAATTTTGTTTAAGTCATGGTCATGATACTAGCTTGCTCATCAAGAGCAATTTGTGCGAATGAACCCTAGAAATGTGCCCATGCTAGAGAAGTAAGAATTCCAATAAAACCTAAGGAAATGCTAGTAAGGGGTCAAAATTAAATAATTAGGGTACAAAAAACAAAATTTGGCTAAGTCGAGATGTTGCTCAAGGACAGCCTAAATCATGGAGTGTAAATCAGTCATGAAACATGAGAATGGATAGGTCTTGACCCAAGCAACGTAAGTCCCCCTTGTGATTCCAGCAGATATCACATCACAATCATTGAGTCTATCTGCAATATAAAGTCAAAACCTGACTATTGGAATCTTGGAGTCATCCCATTTGATCACATAGTTTAGCACTTGGGAGGATTTTGTTCAAGAGGATAGAATACTTAGTATTTTATTTTGTGTTGCATAGTGCATAAAAAACACATCAACATAAACCATTGAAAGGTTTGGTTAAAGCCTTTGAATCACAATCTCTACGAGAATCTATCAAGAGTGCCCAAAATTTGGAAACTTTAGTATCCAAGAACATAATTCATAAGGCACCACTTTTAGAGCAACCAAAGAAGCCTATCAATGTAATATTTTATTTACCTTGGATATGTTTTATCCTAAGTGTGATATTCCACTATTAAAAAGCTTAATTAGGTAATATTTTTACTTAGGTAGAATAAGATAATGAGTTGCACATTCTCCTTCTTTGATTGAGATTCTACTTTTTCCTTGTCAAAAATTTGGAAACTTGGATAAGCAATTTCTTTTTTTGGTTTTCTACCTCTTCATGATCCTCATGGATTTGGAATCTTGGAAGCTTTATATTGTAGGTTTTTCCTTGATTAACATATCAAATGAAACTATTGTGAGCTTTCATATCTTAACATACCAAGGGCTTAAGTTTGGGGACGACAGGGGGATGACGAAGGGGGCGGGGTGGGATGCAAATATATATGCAACTTAAAAGATTAATTATAAAAGGATGTGTATAGAATAAGTATAACAACTGTAAATAAAATTTTGCCACACTATGTAAATTTTACAATAAACATTAAAAATATGTCAATGATTGCAGAAAGAAGGTTTTTTAGAAAAGTGGCTAATAATTAAAGCCTGATGAAAGCATAAATCCATTATTGTACATTATGAAATGTCATCATGCAAACAAACTGTTATTTGATCTGAGACAATGAGTTAATTTTGCATATAGTGTATATGACAGAAAGAAATCTAATACAAGTGCAATGCTTATGTTGTACAAAAATCAGTTGAAGAAATTTGATATCAGCTTTCTCTCTTTTCCATCATTCTCAGCGAATTGTTCTACCCCATGAATAGACAAAGAGCCCTTAATGCCTCCAACACCAAGAGCCATGACATACAGACCAGTGTAGAGTATTATAGTTTGTCCACCTTCCACCTGCTTGCAAATCCCATCTTTGTATGCACTTCCCATGTCACATGCCAGAGGCTTTAGTGAAGGAAAATGTGCTTGTACTATTAATAACACCCAACCCTGCATATTTCATGAACATCAGAATCTAAACAAGTCGGGAAGAATTTTTGGAAACTTTGGAAATAACGGTATTGCAAGTTGAATTCTACTGTCATTTCTGAGCATAAAACAATAGGTTCTATGTTATCACATTCTTTTATTTGTTCAGGGATGATTAATTAGAACAAAAACATAGGTTCTATATGATCCTAGTTTTCTATTGTACAGAACAGATTGCTTATAGTTGTTTATTTTCCTAGTCCTTAGAGCTTAGTTTACATATTTGCATGCTAGCGAGAAAGGTTTAAACATGGGATGTCAGACGGCTGTTTGCTCAAATTATTGAAATTATTCATCTTATAAGTGAAATCCAGTGTTTGCTTTTGGATAGTTCTGTAATGACGTTAGTAAATTATTTGATTGCTTTGAAGGGTTCCTCTGGAGACGAGGAGTTCCGCTGGTTTGTTTGTCAACTTTGCCTATTCATAGCAATGTGCAAAAGTTATGTCTATGCTTAGCACTGATACTATTCTAATATTATATAACCTCCTACTGGTCACTCCCTTCTTTTGCATTCCTTTGATCACAAGGAGTGAGCGTTCTTCTATCTCTAGTCCCCTAATGCCAAAGTGGAGGGCTAAAGCTTAATAATGCGAAGGGCTTTACATTCACTATCCATAATGAGTCCTCCACTTCCTACAATACCTGGGTTGTCCTTTGGAGCAATGTCAAAATTGAATTTGAACCTACCTTTCTATTGTGGAACACATTTTCTATAGGCTTCTACCATGGATCCATTTATTAGGGGAATTAATGATCTCAGGATTTGAATGTCTATCCTATGATTTGGACTGGATTTAAGACTTTTAAATATCGAATGCTTGGCAAGAGGTCAAGGCATTTTAGTTACAGTGTTTCTCAGGCTTCTCTGGAGAGAATTTTACCTTACATGTTTGTGTGCTTTTGTTAAGATGTCAGTAAGTAGCGTAGTATAAGAATTTGTAGGTCAATGAGGTTTCTTGAGATAAGAAAGAATTGACCTCGTAAGAACACACTAACATAGAAGGACAAGCAAATGTCTACATCTAATCTTTGTTATTAAAAAGGCATAATAGAAACTATCATTAAACTTGACTAAAAGATTGAATCAAACTAAAATGAATTAAAATGGAAAAGGTGGGGTAAGATAATAATCTGAAGAGAACAGTATGCATAGTTAAGGCTTTGACCATGTCAATGTTAAAAAAAAAATTCATAAAATTCATAATAATGGTTTCAACTAAAAAAACAACCACAAACCATAATCGTCTTCAGTATGTCTCTGTATTTTGTTGACAATCAGACATAGCAGAGAAAGTCACAAAACCAAAACCGAGCTTCTTCTATTTGCAAGGAACTTTGCTGTCTGCAACCATTCTTTTTGTAAAGAACATTAAAAGGTAAGTATAATAACACACAGTACTAAAAATAAGTTTTTGAGTCTATTTTGAAGATGTCAACCATATTGAGAAACACGTAAATTATAGATCACAAATTCAACGTTTTTTCTGAATGCTTACAGAGAACAAAAGTTGCAGCAAGGATTCCGCCATGTTTGGATTTATCCATAGGTTTGTTTCTTCAGTCCACATATTCCTCTAGCTGGTGTGCTTCACCTCATTCAGATTTTTATCAATAAAACGTTTTCATCAAGATAAAACCTGCAATCATGTTAGACAAGTATTGAAAGTATAATTCATAGAGCAACCATTTCAACTAGGTTTAGATAGCATATATTCATAACTATTTCAATTTTATGTGAACTACACAATATCTATAATGCATAATTGTAGTTAAACCATAATAGGGCTTGGATGAGAAACATGATAGGGCACCCGAAGCTGTCCACATGCTAAGCCCAAGAGCGGATATACCATCCCTCTTGGCCCCATGTGGCAGTCTGCCATCCATATGAGGTGGTGTGCTTAGTGGGTAAACTTGTACCTGCCCTCCCTATCCATGCTACCTTATCCACCCTTCTATGATTGAGACCCCTTTAATCACACTGGTAGAGGTTGATGGGGAAACCACAATAGGGTGTCCTGAGCATCCCTCCCTTCTAAGCCCAAAGGAAAGATACACCTTTGCCCCCCTTGGCCCACATGTGGTAGACACATTAGTCATCCACCATGGGGTAGTGTACTTAGAAGAGGACCTCGTCATAGTTTCCCCTCCTTGTATTCCCCTATTAACCCCCTCATGATTGATTGCAACAATTTAAGAATCAGATATTCAATATTATTTCTCATATCCAATGTAGGAGAGGTTATGTATCAAGTATAATATTGCATTGCATATTATTATCTATGTCTATATGAGAATAATTAATCATAAGAGTACTATTATGTTGCATACCACAAATGGAGTAAGATTACTATTGCCTACAGTAAACAATAATTTCATATATGATCTGTTTGCCTAATTGTTGATATATATATTAGGAGTTGATCTGCTCTTATGAGTGCTGATGCTAATTGAACTACTTTCCTTGATGCAGATGTAATTTTCAGGTCTAAAGAACCTACCATTGTGTCAAAAAGGCCCATAAGACCCCATTTTCATCTAAAAGTTGTCTCTTTTGGTCGTAGAAGCATTTAAGGAAAAAAAATTCACACAACCAATGATATGCCTATACCATACATATTTGAGTTAAAATAAAAATAAACATTCACAAGGTTTGGAGACCATTGAACAATTTGGGAGATTGCTAATACATACACTCAATTTATAAAGTCTCAATTTGATGTACTTAATCTTCGAGAGGCCTATACAAAAGCATTTTGTAATTGTGAACTAAGATAAATTTCCATTTTTGGCAGTTTTCATCATGGATTATGGTATTAAATTCCAACATTCTATTGTCAAGATAAATTCAGAGAACCATTTGTACTCGAAACAAGGGATAGTGAAAAATTACATTATGTAGGATCTCCTACCCTATCTCGTTGAATTCATTCCTACACCAAGTGACTATGAACAAAAGCGTAGGTATTTAACAACAATGGCATGGTCCATGGACTAGTGATCCTCCTCTTGATACTCCATCTACAAATGAGAACATCTCTTGTACACGTTGCTACTTCAGAATTAAAAGTTGCTTCTTCTAGAACTTTCCATGATTCTTTGCAATAGGATTATATGTCTTCTAGATTCACCCCACTAGGACACATTCATATCAAGCATCTTTACTTTTTTGAAAAGTAGACCACATTTCAGATCTAGATGACACCATAATGACTTTGATTTCCTTTTACAAGATATTCCTCCATCATGTATTGCTTCATCGAAGTTCAAATTTGCTTCTTCAAGGGCTCTCAATGATTCTCTATATAGGATTCTTCATGTCTATGAGATCCACTTCATTGGGAGGCCTACTTAAACATTTCACATCTGTTTGTGGACTCTCACCTTTCAAACATTTCACATCTTATTGAGCTTCGCTTTGTTTTGAGAATAGTTTAATATTATCTACTTAACAGGGCCAACCACGTGAAGGTGGAAGCTCATTTGGCCCTTCCCCCGCCCCCCCCCCCCCCCCCAACATCACTCTAAATTCCCTGTTAACATCTAACATTCATTCATTCTTTCATCCATTATTAAAATATAACATTCATTCATTATCACATAATGTTCATTAACACATAAAATTCATTAACTTTCATTAAAATGCAACATTCATCAATAATCATCAACACATATCATTCATGAACATTCATTAGCACATAATTACATTCATTAACACATAAAAATCAGTCATTATCAAATAAGGTAGATTATAATCATTTCTTTCTTTGTTTTTTCTTTGAAGCTGTGAAAAGACTAAGTGGAACATCGGTTTCTTCATCATTTCCCCCATCTTCGGATGTTCTGCCCTCTTCTCATGCTCTTGATGTATGTCTAGTCCTATAGAAAGGACGAGGATGTTGAACCAAAGGGGGGTCCTCTACAATAACAAAGAATTGGGTTAAATTCAAAACATTTTTTTATTATTGTTACAAATATTTCATTAATTTAAAGAACACAACCATTACACTCTTTACCTGATGGGGCCACATCATCTTCCACATCATTTTGTCTAGCCTCAACCTCGACATGCTGAGCACCCTCTAGATCCTCTGGAGTTGAAATACGAAACGTTACATTAATCAATACACCAATTGCAATTAAATTTGTTTAAAGGAATAATAGTGGTCCTCTTTACCTAATTGGGGACATCACGTTCCTGATCTTGTCTACCCAGATCATGCTCCACTTGGTCACCACCGACTACATGCTCTAAAATATTAACAATAAAGGTTACATTAATTACAACACTAATTTTCAATTTAAGATGTTTAATTGTATTAATAATTACATAAAAATATTTGAATAGCAAATGAATACCTCCACTACTAGGATGCACATCCAGACCTTCATGTACAGGTTTTGTTCCATGATTATCATGCTGCATTCCAATGTCACGCGCAGTGTTATCATTGCTTGCTTATTTAAAAAATATATAGTCACTTTATGTTGAAACTTAACATCAAATAGATTATTGGTTAAGTATTCAATTTGAAATAATTTTCATTTAGCTTAATTACCGTTGTGAAAAATGCATCAGAATCTCGTGTTTGCCCACTCAATTCTCGTAGCCATTTAGCCACGACTATATAGCCTTACTGGTAGCCAATTCTCTTGTCATCTTCTGTGGGCGCTCTATTGAATTCAAAGCCTTGCATTTTTGCTTAGTATTGTGAATTTTGCTTGTATTGTTTGATCCAAAAAAAATTGTTTACAATTTATAAATATTTTGATGTGATACTTAATTTACTGATTCTTACAATTCATGCGGCAAGTTTCATATAACCACCAGAGTCGAGTTTGTGTTGCCCATGCTTTTCTTGTCTTGCCTTGGTTGCCTTTTACATGTCACTCAATCTATGAAAAGTTTGAAATATGTTAGATTATATAAATATAATGAATAATTAGTACATATTCACATTCTTAATAGTATCACATACCTTCTTTTGGCATCTGGTGGTGTATTTCCTTTTTTCCTTTCAATTATCTCCTTCGCATCCAAAATCAGGTCCTTCCACTCCCTCTCTGGAATCATGGGGGGATGCTCATACTTTACGTTCTTCTTTAAATGTGTCTTGTATTGGTCCCTCACATACTTCAGATATGTGCCAGGTTTTTCTAGGAGCTTAGTCTTGTCGAATGTGTCATTTCCAAACAACCCTACCATACGGTTTGTGAGTTCATCTTTTAACTTTTTTTCTTGGTCATTCCACCTTTAAAGAAAAAACAAACCTATTAGATTTAGAAAGAAACTGAAGCTACCTTTGATATAGTTCAAGAAATGGATAAAAGGAAAACTATTCTAGCAATGATATGAAATCAAAATAGTGGATAAGGGTTAGTTCATGTATGATGTTCCACCTTTTACGTATGGTGGGCCCAAATATCTGCAATGTAATGTCATTAAGATTTTTATAAAAAATATCATTTCCTGCAAAAAAAACATGGGATCATTAGTCCAAAATGAGTGATCAGTAAGTAAATTACAATTAGACTATTATAATAATATTTTTAATGTACCTGGAACCTTCTGTATCTTCAAGGGAATCAATTCTTTGTCGCTGACCACCAATGTGGCCTGCAACATTCCCGTACTAGCAATATGGGAAGATCCAGGAAATGATGGTATGTTATCAATAGTACTCGCCTCTTGCGCATCCTCATGTGCATCTCCTACCACAGTAAATGAATCCACTACGAAATGCCTCCAAGAAAGAACACTTCAAGGGTAATAAACACATAACGAAAGAGAGAGAAAAAGAGGGATCTACCACCAATGGGCGGGTCAACACAAGCCGGTGCAACAGATGATGTCTGCATGCTACATGTTGCCAACATTGCAGTCGGCAATATAGTTGGGCTCGACCTCAGACCCATGTCAACACCTAAAGAGTAATACATTAAATATGTAAAACATTAAAAAAGCAAGTTCACAAGTCCAAATGATTGATTTTAATATATAGAACATGGTCATCACCTGAACTACTCGCAATACCCTGATCATCTCCACCAGGATGATGAGGCCCTATAAATTTCTGTAAAAACAACACATACATATTTTAGTTAATGACATAAAAGAGAAAAAAATATAAACCATTATTGAACTTTTCTTATGATTAAAGCTTTCATTACTGCTTACTTGCAAGTTTTCCATTGTCATCAACAATAGTTGCACCCTCTTTGTTATCTCATCAGCTTGAGGGCTTATGGTTGCCAAATCAACAATCTCTTGCCTAATTTTTCTAATATTCTTTTGTACAAATTGCATAGAGTTTGCACTAAGTGCGATGTCATCAGCGCATAACACTATCGAGTGCCCCACATCCCTATGGAGGTGTTGAGGTACTACGGGTTCCTTTCCCTTATCCCAAACATCTGTCTGTGACAAGAATATAATTAACACTATCAAAATTACTTCAAAACACTCAAGAAAAGATCATAATGTAACAGTTTGCTTCTATCTAATTTGTACAATTACAATGAGGTTTACCTGCTCCGTAGAAGTGTCGGGACCTACACCCCTATCTGTGCTATGTGATGGATCCATGTGGCCCTGTGACAAAGAAAAAATATAAAAACGTTAGCGAAATGAAACCAATAGACTTAGCAAAAAAACTTAATAATACAATGGTTTATTGGATTCATTAATTGGAAGTTGGCTTAAATGGTATATATATAGTACGTACCACCCCCATGATAGTAACTTTGTTTGTATCTATACAATTCAAATTGTAATCGATTAGCAGCTCTTCCCCTGCACTTATTGATTTGATCGCACATACAAACACACAATTTCCCTCACGTGCCTCAAATATGCAATTGGGTTGCTTATTAGTTGACCCAGGTCGTGTACTATTTATAAAACCTGCAATATTCCCTGTTGCTTTTGGCCTTCCATCAATGTATACAGCCACCCATTTACTTTGATCATTATCTTTTTGTTGTATATAATTGGCTGACAGTGCATACCTACACATACTTTTTTTATATCAAACAATCTGCATCCAATCATTATAATTGTAACAAGGTCCAACAAACTCCATCAATTCAACAACTTTGTTGTAACAGACCTTTATGTTGTCCATGGAAAATAGGCCCAAACCATGTAATGACGAAGGTGCTATGCGATATATCCTCTCATTAACACAAAAATCAGTGTTTATTGGAGGAAGTTCCTTGGGTACACATTGTTTTAGTAGATGTTTGTACCTCAAGGGCACCTCAATGTCGCCTTTGGTCTCATCATCATAAGAACATGACCCCCCTTGAGCAAGAAAAAATTCCATGCGTTTATTGAATTTTCTTCTAATCTTTTGACCTCTAGTTGATCTCCTTACTTGAGATCTACTACATGTCTCACTTTCCTCTTCTATTCCTACATTTCCCTCACTCGAGGAAGACACATCTGACAAATCCTATTTGGTGATACCTATGCACCATCAAATGAGAGAATTAGTTGGTAATGAGAGAGATATTTTGTAAATGAGGGTAATATTGATGAAGAAGTCAGCCATAAAGTTGATGTTGAGATTAAAATTTGAGTAAGTCCAACTAGGGCCTCAAGTGTTGATAACTATATTAGATTTGCTACTAATGTTGAGGTTTGAAAAACTGAGGAAGTTTGTTTTTCTTGTAATTTTTTAAAAATATATTATTTATATAAGGTGTATTGACTTATACCTGTCGATCCATGAGACTGTGCAGGATCCTCGTCAAAGGGGTTTAGGTTCCTGCACCAACAATTGAGCATCATAAGCATTACATTTGTAATTTGATAAACAATAAATACTACAGTATCATAAGCATCACATACGTATCATCATATATGTAATTGAGCATCATAATAATCACATATGTATCATCATAAACATGTAATCCATCACATACGTATCATAAATCACCATCCATCACATAGCTAATAAGTAGTCCACATTCCATAAATAAACACAAAGTTCAAAAAATGTCACATGTATCATCATAAGCATGTAATCCATCACATATGTATTTTAAATCACCATCTATCACATAGCTAGAGGTGCATCATGAATTGATTAAGTAATGGCATTAGAATTCAAAACATATGAATTATTTATGTAACCATATAAGTCAAATCAATTTCTATCAAGATATCAATATTAAATAGATAATATAATAATCGCATCTCATACATTTCATTCATGTCATTGATCTTCTTCTTCATCCAACTCATCATCATGACCATGATGATGATGATGATGATCATCATCATCATCATCATCATCATCATTGTTGTCATCGTCATCGTCATCATCGTCATTGTGTTCATCATCATCATCGTCATCACCATCACCATCACCATCACCATCACCATCACCATCACCATCACCATCATCATCAGCTTCTTCTTTGTGTACATTTCCGTCAGGAACATCATCGAGTAACTGTCGATCGTGATCATCATCTATATCATCTTCTACTTCTTCGGTATCTTCTTCTTCCATCACATTATACATTATTGGCCTTCCTCTTGGATTATGTCTAACAACAAATGACCAACCCAGTTTATGTGGAACCTCTGAGTAAAATACCTGCTCACATTGACTTGGAAGAACACAGGGCTCATCCCCAACTCGTTCAAACGACCTTGTATTAACCATTGTAAATCCATTATCATGTTCGATAACAGTTCTATCAGGATCATTTTTATTCAGTCGTAGCCTATACCATTTGACGACGAACATAACTAATTTGAAGGAATTAAAGTCACACTCAAGTATATCATCCAAAATGCCATAGTATCGATTTTGAGACACTTGAGGATGTATATCATTTCTAGATGAAATATTGGTCACCTCAAAGACTGCAGTTATCCCAGAATCACAAGTTTTCTTCATGTCATCCAACTGTTTGATGCGAAATTTATGACCATTGCAACACATAGCCTTGTGGTGTTTGACCTGCAATATGTCTAACATATTAAAATTATTGCATCATGAGTTGATAAACATACGGGTGATTAATAAAATTATACATACCTGTTGATCTCTTAAACCATATGCTAAATCAATTTCCCTTTGTGTAACATTGGAATCTCCATTACGATGAGCTTCTTTAACCAATGAAGCGACACCATCCCATGTTAATGTGCGACTAGAATGTTGACATCGTTCAATCCACACCGTCATCCAATCAAGATTGTTTGCAATATACAAATGTAGCGCATCCCACTCCTGACCAACTGTACAAATAATTAATAGACCACTTACAACTGATTTATTTAGAAGATGAAGAATTAATTTACTACAATGACATCTTATAATTGCCTCTCACTTTCTTCAATCTACCTTTCCCCATCAAGTGCTCCCCTTCGAATTTATTAATGGGGTTGGGATCCCAAATGCGATCTACATGGATTTTTGCTGCAAACTTAGGAAGATATTCAATAATGTACACCATAGTTTGGTATACCATATATCCCTCCACCATAGAACCCTAAGGATGTGCTCTTTGTCGAACCAAAGCCTTCAAAAATTTCAAGTGCCTCTCAACCATCCACATTGACCTAGTGTGTACAGGTCCACACAATTCGATCTCCTCAACTTGGTGTATGAGGTAGTGTTCTTGTGCATTGAAAAAAGTTGAAGGTAGACACTTTTGCATTTCACACATTAGATGAGGGATTTTTCTCTTCCAATATTTTATATCTTCCTTGTGGATTTCTTTAAATGACAACCACCTAAAAGAGATTGAAGATGCAAAAATATATAAACAAGACTTTACAAAATAATATACAATATATTGCATAACAAGTAAAACAAATGGCAAATATAATATCTATACAACAAATTGAACAAACATCACTACTTACCTCATGTATTTTCCAAGATCATATATGACTTGCTTGATATTATTGTCGAAGTGGTATGGGAGAGATAGAGATAGAACGTACTGCAACAATTATAAAATGATCTTTTCATTGTTTTCTAACATAATACAATGAAAAGTACATGCGCAGTATACAAATATATAGTAAATACACAAGAACATGAATTACCTTAATGAAGGTATGCCAATCATGTGTTTTCATCCCTAGCCCAAATTCACTCTTCTTTGATATGAGATTGTTTATGTTCGCAGCAAATCCTATGGGAAATCAAATTTTTCATATGACTTCTTTTATAGAATTGTTTTGCTGCTCCGTTAATAACCAAGGAAGGGCACTTATATTAATCTGATCTCCATTGCTATTTGATTGAATGACATTTTTCATTGCATGATTGGATTCCACAATGTCACTACAAATTTTGACAATTTTTTCTTTGTCACGCCTTCCATCCAATATTTTCCATAATGTCTCTGTTATATTCTTTCCAATATGCATTGTATCAAACAAATGCACAATTTGTAGCTGCTCGTAGTAAGGCAACCTACTGAATTGTCTGGGATAACTTTTTAGTCCCTTTGGAAGGTGGCCATCCATGCCTTGAGGACCTTCAGTATCATCAATTACATCATCAGTAAACAAAACACGATAGAAAAATTCAAATTCCAAACATAAACCATTAGATGGAATGACATTACCTTGACGATTAATTCTATTATATTCCAACTTCCATAAGTGAGGAGTAATTATTCGTGGCTTTGATGTAGTCTCTTCTTTCCCATTGAAAAGATGTTTTTCAGTATTCCGGTACTTATGATTTTTGTGAAGGAAGTGCCTATACTCATCAAACACCTGCTTTCCTAAACTTTTTGAATGATGGGATTTCATCTTTGGACCACAAAGTGGACATGCAAATTTTCCCTTTGTTTGAAGACCTACAAGATAATGTATAATTCTATGAAATTTGTTAATTTTTATAATTATAATTATCATGCGCAACTTGAACACTATAATGTACCACAAAAATGTGTTAGCCCTGGGGCATCATGTATTGTCCATACAAGCATTGCATGGAATTGAAATTGTCTTTGTCATATTAGTCTAGAGATGTCATGCATGGTCACACCATTCCATAACTCCAGCAACTCGTCGATAAGAGGCTCAATATATACATTCATATCTTTAACTTGGTACTTGCCTAGTGGAATGAACAAAAATATTACATAATTATTATGACCATTTTACTGCAATATTTATAATCAAATGTAGATGACTATTAAATGATAAAATACCTAGAACAATCATTGCCAACATTATGTGCTCCCTTGTTATTGACATCTATGGAGGAATATTATTTTTGATAACAAAAATAGGCCACACTAAATAAACAGATCTCAACTCTCCAAATGGATTGACACCGTCCGCTGCCAATGAAAGTCTGAGATTACGAGGTTCTTCTTTAAAGTGTGGCCACTTTTCCTCTATGTCCATAAATGTTGAACCATCCATAGACATTCAAATAATTTCATCTCGACTTCTATTGCGTGCATGGTAATCCATAAATTGTGCCAAGCTAGTGCACCTGAATAATCGTTGCATACATGGAATAATGGGAATATAACGAAGAACCTTGCGAGGCACCTTTTTTGTTATTTGATCTGTTCGATATCTACTGATATGACATTCAAGGCATTCTGTTCTAAATTCATGTTGTTTATGATATATAATACGATCATTGGGACAAGCATCTATTGTTTGATACTCCATTCCAATATCTTTCATAATGGCAGATAATTCTCGGTATGAGCGAGGTAGAATATTTGATGGTGGTAAGAAAAACTCACCTATCAATCTACAGCAAAAAAAAAAAAGTTTGAGGTGTTAATATAAAGAATATTAATGGTACATGATTCACCATTTATTAATTGTAATGACATGTATGACACACCTTAACATACGTGAGATTGTTATGTTGGATAAACCATTCATAACCTTCAAGTTCACCAACAACAATACAGCAGAGAGAAGAGTTGTTTGGGAGCCTTTATAAAGGGGCTCATATGCCTTCTCAAGAAGAGGTAAATCATGAACATCAAGGTCATCCTGATCATCATGATCAGTTGTGCCAGTACTAAATGTGTCATGGATCAATGTATTTGTACCATCATCTTCAATTGTGTTTTCTGGTGCATGATCGTCATCTTCCATGGGATCATTATCTTCAGCTTCGATATTCACACCTCCATGTTCCTCAACTTCGAAAACCATATTCTCAGGGTTTTGTTGATCCATACCATGTGCTCCAGGGTGCTCCACCTATATAAAATTGATATACATAAATAAACCATGATCATGATCTCATTATCAAGTGATTTCTTATGTATATAAATTGTTAAAACGATATAATGAACAACTTACCAGTGGATGATAATCATGTCCCCCTTCAATGTGACCATGCTACCTACAATGTTTCTTAGTTTTTTTGATTAGAAGTCTTCTAGTCTTTAAGCCCTTACAAATTTTGTGGGGACAATAACATTTCCCATCACCTTTTCTTTTCAAGTTAGACCATAATCTAGCAATTGTCTCCTTATTTTGTTCTTCGCTGATATTATCTGACATGGTCTTTCTTCACAGGCAAAAAAATCAGGCTATGGAAACTTCAGTGCAAAAGCTTCACAAAAATTGAAAATCGAACCAAAACCATTTAACTCTTCTTTTTCATCTTAAAACATTGAACTTAATAGAGAACGTATTTAATGTAGCTGATTGTTTGAATTTCTAAGCATTCTAAGCAAAGCATTTATTTTAACATACACTTATTCATCCACATTGCAGGGATAACAATACAAGGCTCACATATTGGTCTAAGAGGATGCCATGGTCTCACAAAGTAACCAAGAACCATATGAAATGATGGTCTTGAATCCACACACAACTAGGGAGGATCCATACGATTATGTATGACTTCCCCCTTGTTTGTTTAATGGGATTAGCCTCCAAGACATAGCCGTCAACTAAGAATGTACAAGTGGAACCTAGCTACCCATACAACAAACACTTACCCCTATCCTCAAATTTTTCCAATGTTTGATTCCTTATATAAACTCATCCAAGGTTATCTACGTCGATCTTGGTGAGTAATCACATCACAACAAAGAAGGCAACATTTAAAAATAGCAAGAGTTTCACTAAACTACCAAAGATCATAAATATTGAAAGAAAGAAAAAATAGTACCAATAATAAGTCAAATAAATGTGTTCAATTCCAATAGCAAATCAAACATAGCCACAATAACTACACAATACAGAAAACTCACAATAGTGATTAAACTAATTCAAACAAGATAAAATAAAATTGTTGGCCCATGCAACAAAGATGAGAGATCATCAATAATTGAAGGAAACTTCACAATCCTATTTGCATAATGTCAAAACACATGCAAACATGAAAATCATCATAGCATTACAAAAATCAACCTCCACATGTTGGAACAAAGATATAAATAAGATAATAGGGTAAGAGGAAACCCGTACCAAGAACCACATACCAACTATTGGCAATGCCATCAAGATAAATGTAGGATAGGATACCACTATGAGCCATCCAATGGTCCATTCTATGAGGAGAACTAGTGGATACTATCTTTGAAAGGTGTGGTCAATAGAGATAATCCCTACTAATGCCACAATATGTCACCATAGCTTCTTGAGTTTTCCATTCTTTTGATGAAAATCTCTCAATATAATGTCACTTTGGCGAGGGTGCCTAACCTTCTCTTTTGTTTATGAGATGATTTCTATTATAAAGATATCAACAATGTTATTGGTTATTTTCTAAAGGTAGATTCCACAACCTTTGATACCAACCACTCTACTTTTGCCTATATCTTGGTGGACATTTACATTTCCAAGACTCTAATTGATGCAGAGCCCCAGGTAAGGTGTGGAATAGGTTCTTCTACTCAAACCTCCAACCAAGGACCCTAGCACTTAAAACTAACTTCATGGGGTGTTTAAGACTTGGATATATAGGTTCCATATCATTTCCAACTTGTTTGCTTCTATGCAGGGTTCTATCCCCCCAACGCTCCCAATGGCTGCAGGAGACTCACTAGGCCAGATTGGTCCAACTATGGTTGGAACTCTTCCCAATGAAAATGTGACTAAAAATGGTATGATTTGAAGGTTTCAAGGTCAGAGAGACCTTATCCCAGGCTTGGATTGATTCCCTTAAGGTAATTTTGCAAAGTTGTTGTTTTAGAGGCTTACAAGCCCTTGTAGCCCTGCCAGACCAGAATTGTTGTTTTTCTCCCAATCATGCCAAAGGAAACCTGAGGATTAAAATGGATTTATACCCCTACCATGGAGTACTAACACATATCCCAAGGGTTCAGGCTGATCAATTATGCAAAGGACCTAACCCTACCGTTGGCTAGTAGGCCTAATAGCCCCAATTAGGTCTATTTTACAAAGCAAGTACCCTTCAAAAGTGCTTCCCAAGAAAATTAATGGTATTTAACTCTCAATTACATTTAAAAACTACAAAATACTAGGTTTTAGACCTTGGTGACACCCCAAACTCCAGATATGGAACCTTCTTGTATGCCTTCACCAGGTGGCCACATGGAGTTGTCCACCTTAGTGCATCAAACCCTTGCTCACTTCCACTCCAAACCTGAAAAAGTATTTCAAAATATTAAATTAAATTTTTAAACCTTGCTTATCCTCCAGGGCCATTGAGTGACTAAGAAGGATTAGCAAGTTTTCACCATTTTAATGCCAAAACCTAGGGAACGTTGTCCTAACCCAGCAACTTCCAGTAAATTGCAGATATCTCCACTTAAAGAATGAATAAAGACCTTAGAATAGTCTCATTTGAAATATTATTCACTCCTCTAACACATCCCACCATTTTTATGCTTCTATCAAGTCCTTACAGTATGGTACAACGATTATAGCAGCAAAATTGCAGGAAAATCACATAATTTTATTGCTTTTTTGATGCCAAATCATTACAAATGAGTCAAAAACCCCAAAAAAGTGGTTGGAATAATGATTTATATCCTTCCCATCAGTTATCAACCAATTTTTGAACTATGGGAACCATTTGGAAAGAAGTTGCACTTTTTAACCAAAAATGGTTATTAGCAACTTTGACAATTTTTACAATTTTGACATATTTTAACCAAATTTGACACCTATTGAATCCAATGGTATTAGTGTCATTAAAACATGTATAAAAAATCCTAAGACACCTAAAAACACCTAAAATACTCAATTCAATACCCCTAGGCCCATATGCCTATGGTGGCTTATCATCCTGCCCAATCCATGACATTGGGTAACAAGGTGGGGTTTATTACAAAAATCAACAAAATAACCTATCTTATTGCAAATATGGATGAATCACATCATTATTCCTTTAAAAATTCATGGTCTTTGTCATGATTGCCTTGGTCATGAGGTGCCCCTGCACCACTAATGAGGATGTTGTCTTGATGGTTGAGGATGGGTAGTGGACTTAATCGAAGAGCTATTACCATGGTAGAAGAGTGTGCAAGGAGTCATGCACTCACCTAGTCTATGGAATTGATACAAAATACAACATCTTTGGGTAGGCATTCTTCCTCATTGCATGAAGTGACTTTGGTTGAGGATTCCCTCCAGTCTCCTTGATCAAAGGAACTTGATAATGGTGTCTTGGATGGTTGTTCAAAGAGTTGTTTCAAAATCCCATTGTCAAGCTAAGGGTGTGCGTATTGAAAAAAAGCAAATGACATTGTTTAGGTTGGAAATGACATTGACAAGACTCTAGGCCCTTTCAAATCATCTATTTTGATCTTTTGCTATTGGTTAGTGGCTATTTTATTGATATTTTGATTAAATTGGGTTTTAGGAGTCTATAACCTAAAACCTATTTACCTTTAATAAAAGTCATGAGATCCTAAACACAAATACTTTTCACTTCCCTTCTCTTTCCTGAGCCCCACAATATATAACACTCAAATAACTAACACTACCATTACCACTTCCCCCACACGTGGGATACACGGTTTTAATCTAATTTTCTAGTGGGATGACTTACAAAGCATAAGAATATAACTACCTTGGGGGATGTGTACCACATGTTAGCATATATATCAACCATTATACATTATAATTGTAACACCCCATTTCTATTGTTGAGATGTAGATCTCAACATCACTAGACTTCAACTATGTATTAGGGGATGCATATGTTGTTCTTGTGTTTTTTGTCTTGGGTGTTGAACGATGTTTTAGCTTCATTGTTTTTTGTGAGTTTTAGTTGTGGTTGTTGTCCTTGCTTTGAATGGTGTGTTTGGACCATCCCCATGTTTCAAGATGAGGTTCCTTAACATGTCAATTGTTGGTGTTCAATATGATTTGAGGTGGCTACGTTATGTTTATATGCCTCGTTTATTTGAATGCTTTAGTTCATAAATGTGCATAAAATTATTAATGTTTTACTAAATGTGTTTGTTGATTATATGATATCTTGATGCATTGAATTATATTTTTATGACGTTGGTCTTGTTGGGTGTTTATGATGTGCTTCAACTATATATGTATTGAATAGGTATTCTTGACATGTGCATTGAGTAGTTATAGGTACATGGTTATTTCTCCACTTGGCTATAGAGGTTTTAAAGAAAAATGCTCTTCAAAAGCGTTGTTTTGAAAATTTAAAATTTTGAGAGATTTGACTCAATTCAATTGTAAAAGCTTGGGAGTGAATTGGATTAAGGATGGCAAAGGATTGCTTGATATGTGTGTGGATTCAACTTCATCCATTTTGAGGAAATTACAAGAAAGCCATTTTTTCAAATTTGAAAATGAAGGTAATTGTATTCTTTATCTTTGTATTTGAGTCCTTTTGCATAATGAATGCCATGCTCACCCTTAAGGAAACATTGGAATTCTTTCTTAGAATGAAATTTGAAGCAAATAGAGTAGGATTTAATATATTTAAAATTTTAAAAAATGACATTTTGTGCCCTCACCATGACAATTTTTTATAAAATGATTGAAATTCAAAGTTTATTGCTTGAATTAGATGATCACATTTTAACCAAAGGGACACTTTGTATTTTGAATTTCAAAATTTGAGAAAATTTGACCTTCATTAATAAAGTTTGCATAAAATTTTTGGTTTTTACATTTGGAAAAAATCTAAGAAAATTTGAATTTTGCAATTGAATTTGAATGTTTTAGAATGGAAGATTTCAAGACTCCATGATTTTTCATAATATGCCTTTTAAGACTATTGAAAAAATTATTGATCCAAATTTGTGCCACACTTGATGTATTTTAATTCTTGCCTTTTTTTTTGTGCCACACTTGATGTTGTGAGTATGAAGTAAGGACATAGGTGTTAGAGAGAAGTATGTAATAGCTTCCTACATTTGCTAGGGCACAAAGGGGCCTAAGGATATCTTGTGCAGAAATCTCTTAACTAAGTGATAACTAAAGAAAGACATGAGAAATTAAAATGAACCAAGATAACAGTGCACTATTATATTTGGAGTGCTCGTATGGACTTGGTATGAATGTGGAAGACATGCTTGCTCTTGGAGTGCTAAGACTTGTATGGTTGAGTAACCTCATCTTCTGCGAGGGGTGTAATTGATTCATCTTGGACAATACTTTAGGCCATTGCAATAAAACTCTTTACCACCTCTCTAGAATCTAGTCCTCTTTCCCATTGAGTTGCATTTGATGAGATATGGTACTCCATCCTTTTTGAGTGACCTTTACATGTAGTGTATGTTGCATGTTTACTCTGTGAAAGATGTGCATATAAGCACTTTAAGACGCAACTTTAATCAAAATTAAGCTGAAACCAGAGTATTATACCCCAATGTAGGAGAATGAGGAGATTGTAGAAGTTCATGATACGATCAAAGCTAAAAGGACAAAATGCCTTTAATGGCCTTTATCCTTCGAACACCCTGCTTGATGAAATCAACATTTAATGATAGATTGCTGACAGTTTAACTACCTCTACTCCTTTGTGTTCTTTATGTTCTAGGAAAGTGGACCACTGAGTATCAAAGTCGAAAGACGTCCATTTTAAATGTTACTCAAGTCCGAATGACAGGACACAAGGAAACTTGTGACGGATTGAAATATGTAGAGGAGTTCTTAATATAGACAGCTTCACTGTAGAAACTTCAATACAAGCACAAAAATCATCTACAGACAGAGAGGAAGAAACTCAGGAAGAAACAGACACTTCATACAAGTTTCTATAACCTCCATTATAGCTTATACAAGTATTCAATGCACCCTTTGCGTGCAAATCGAAGATGATTTACCAAACAAAATTGAGAATTGATCGCTCTACTGCGGCCAAAAACATTCTAAACCCTTGATAGAAAATTCACCTGGACAAAAGCAAGCCAAAAACCTTACCTTGCTTGTGCAGAGATCGCTCTAGCGGGGGGGGCAGGAAGGCAAGACGGTCGCCGCTTGCTTCGGTTTGCTTTCAAAATGAAAATGCATTGTGTTTTTTTTTAATAAAATGCCCCTGGTCGTCGGAATTCCGACGAACACAGGCATTTAAAAAAAAAAAATCAAATTTTCACACAATGTTCCTTGTCTATCAGAAACCTCCGTCGGAATTTGACCCCAAATGTATTAGTGAGTATAGCATCAAGCATACTAGAAGGTTCCCAAAATGGAAAGTGCCTTTCTTATCTCCCTTAATCTTCTTCAAATTGTCAATCAATTCATCCTTAAGCCATTCGCAAACATCTATCTTAGTATTATTGTTCACCATCTCATATGCACTATGAATACAAAGGCTAGAAACAAAATTCAGTCTATTGGCATGTGTTGCTTTATATCTGTAGTGTACTAAAATTGCGACACTTGCAATTTCGACTGCATTTCGGTCTTTACGATGGCGACGCAACACGCAACCTGAATGGAGACCCCGAAACTTGCTCACGACACTGAAAACTGCATTTTTCAAGCACCCTGGCCTGAACCTCCTTGCACCCTGCTGTCCCGGGAGGTGGGACCAGAGCGCCCAGCGCCCTGGTCCTTCAGGACCAGGGCACCCAGCGCCCTGGTCCCCAGGACCATGGCGCCCAGCGCCTTGGTCCCTGGGTCCTATTTTGGGCCCGGTCTCCTAAGGGGTCTCGGGTCTTTTTGTTTGCAATTTGGAAATTAAATTTCTTGGTCGGCCTAAGGTCGGGAAAATCAGTCTATCAGCCCTAAATGACAAGTATATAAACTACATTTTCCTCTTTCATTCGACATGATGGAAAAAGCGTGGAAATTATACTCGAGCATTCAAGCATTCAAGCATTCCTTCAAGCAATTGATCATTTCAAGTCTCCATTCAAGGCTAAGTGTTGCATTCAAGACAAGGATTCAACCATTGAAGAGGAGATCACATACTACATGCTACAACATACAACATACAACATCTATACCTTCGCACATAAGGATACAAACATCCTTAGAACAAGGTATTAGTACTTGTTTTACAGTCATTTACATTTACAGCTCTTGCTCATTTCTTGGTTAATTCCAAAACCGGGGTTTGACCTAAAGGCAAACCCCTAATCCCTAACCCCCCAATCGTCTTCGCTTTTCTGTGTGTAGGTTGCAGGTACGCGGCTGAAATTGAAGATCTGGAATCCTTGTGCAGAGACGAACAGATCCCCCTTCGTTTCGCGGATTTTTCGGAGGATCGTGGCGCCGGGCGCCATTGTCCTGACAACTTTTGCTCAAATTTGCAGGACAACGCCGTATCGACATTTTACTGCTAATTCCAGGTCCGCAACTTCATCCTATAATCCGAACTCAGTTTATAAGCAAATCTTTGTCACTTTCTATGCATGCTTAGCTTAATCTTTCTATCAACATTCTTTACAAAAGAGGGTAGCCTTGCTGTCTTAACCCTTGAAACACACTTAGCATCCAATCTTGCATTGTGTGGGATTGGATCTTGTGGGTTTCAACCCCTCTTTTGAATGTAAAGTCTCTCCCCTAAGTGAAAACCATCGAATCCTAGCGAACCTCCCTTCTCTCTCCTCGGAGTTGGAAGAGAGGAGAACAACTAGGGTTTGATCGCGATTTTCCGCTTTACAATATCCAAGTACCATACTAATATATCTCACATTTGTATTCTTAACATCATTGACTCTAAGTGACTTGCTATCAGATGTGGCTCTGGTTAACTCCATAACTCCCTTGTTAGGTATTTTCTTGGTTTTATCAGGCCTACTACCAATTGAAGGTAAACCAATGACTGCCTTACTTGCTTCCTTCATTATCTTGCAAATAGATTCTAACCATATGAACTCTCCATGGATTCTTCTTAATACAAGTCTTACAACTTCCTTTGGAAATTCGGGAATGTTTAGAATTTCTACAAAACCTAAGTCTTCCACAATCTTATGTTCAGGTTTAATTGCACCTTGTTCATCGGTAATAACCTCATTAAATATTTTCTTCAAATCCCCAGTCCCTAGGTTTTCTATGTTGCAATGTATTTAGATTCTAGGGTCTTCAGCAAATGCTACACCCTTCAGAATTTTTGAAAAAGCTCTGACAGAATCATCCTGTTTTGCAATCTCAGGGATAATCTTAAACATGGGTCTAGGGCATTTGACGTTTTCAACAATGATAGATTTTGCAATAAACTAAGGAACAGAAGATGAGGTTGCCATTATGATAAATACCTTTTAACTGAAGTTCTCTGAATGCCCCAAAATCACTGTGCAACTCTACCTTAGGATGCCCTTGCTCATTTTCGCACTCTCTGAATGTTTGAATGCTTGGTGAGTCGAAATGAGGGATTTTCGATGCTTTATAGCCAAAAAAATTCTTTAAAATTGCATTAAATGCTCGCCGGTTAAGTGAAAACTTAACACATATGTCGGTAAAGAAGAAATGCATCTTCTCACCATCAGCCAAGGTTAGAATGCATGATTTTTAACTTGTTGTAATACCCCCTAAGGATTATTCCTTAATTGGATGAAGAATCTCCTACCGGTGGAGGGTTACTCTGTTCTATCGGTGCAAAGATAGATTCATCAACTTTCTAATCACTCTTCTTAATCCGTTGTTTTGAAAATTCTTCCTTTACTTCATCAACCTTTTCTTTGCCCTTCAAACTAGATCCTTTCTTATTTGTCGGTATAGTCTTGCTTCTACAAAATTTTGCAATATGTCCAATCTTGTTACATGCACAACAAGTTACATTATTCCTTTGAATAGCCTTTCCATATCCTTGACCGGTTTGTGATCTACATTGATTAGATAAATGCCCAAATCTACCACAAACATAGCATTTCACATTCATTCTGCAATTTTTTGAATTATGACCAACTTTGTTGCATTTGGAACATTGACCAGTGGATGAGTTTGTATTCTGATTATTTCTAAATCTACACTGATTTTCTCTATGACCATATTTGTTGCAATTGAAACATTTCCCATTAAATTTATAAGCATTAGGTTGTCTTACCGGTTTGTTCTGATCTTGATTATTTGTAGTACCGGAACTTTCTCCATGTTCAAATCCAAGTCCATTTGTATCTCCATCAGGTTTTTGTCTTTTCAACAGGTCATCAAGCCTTTCTGAACTTTTCTTGAATTTGTCTTTGTGTTCATTTGCAGTAACCAACTCATTTTCTAGAATTCTAACTTGTCTTGTAAGCTCCTCCTTATCATGTTGCATGCGATTCAGATCTGTCTTTAGCATATCATTTTCATGACCAAGTCTTAGATTTTCATTTCCTACATCATTAAGTCTCCTAGTCAAGTCTTCTTCATTAATATTCCTATCTTCAATATCCTTGTATAACCTCATAGTCATATCTTGCATTTCATTCTTCATATTAGTGTTCTCTTGCCTTAACTTATTTGCAATGTCTCTAAGAGTTTCCTTTTTATCATCATCATTCTGCATCTTCTCATGAAGCTCCTTTCTCTTATTTTGTGCTATAACCAGATTTTCCTGAAGTCCTTTAACGAATTCCTTAGCAGTCCTGAGATCATCTTCAAGTTTGATATTCTTCAACTTTTCTGCATCAAAATCTTCAAGATCTCCTTCGAACTATTTTCTTAAGTTCTCCATCTGTATTGGTTTTAGAATCTTCCTCAAGTTGTTAGGCTTTTGCAAATAGAGGACCAGGCTCTGATACCAATTGTTATATTCAATGACAATCCCACAAACACTGAGAGGGGGGGTGAATCAATGTCTAACCGGTGAATTGAATATTTAAACTTATTTATAACTTTGCAACCCAAAACAGTGTACCGGTAAATAAGAATAAATGCAGTAAATAGAAATAACAGAGACAACATAAAAACACACCATAACACAAGATATTTTCACGAGGAAACCTGGTGTGGGAAAAACCTCAGTGGGATTTGTGACCCACAATATTTACTCACTGGCCAATGAATAAATACTACTTACAATAAAGGTGCCTGCACATGCAAGGAGAGCAACAACCTAGAGCTCACTGCTCAATGAAGAGTCTCACTGACTACAAAATGGATAGTCAAATCCAATACAATGTATTGCTCAAAAAAGCATCTCTAATGCTAGGTTCAGTACCGGTTTAAGCTCAGATAGATACCATAACCAAAAACCTTCGCTACTACTAAACAACTATCTTCTACCATACATCTCTACTCTACATTACAAAATGATTTATAAGATCTCATACATATATAAGTCTATACAATATACCATGTCGGCTTACAAAAGATAATTATATTTACAATAAACAAAAGTTCATCCCATCTTGGCCTGAGTGTCAGTATGCTTTGTTGTCGATATAATATGAATGTCGATGTAAGTGCCTACCAGTGCCGGTGTCTATCGGTGTATTATATATGTGATGTCGGGCATGTAGAAACCTATTGTTGGTTGGTTGCCAGTTGGTTGCCATCAATGACAACATCAACTATTCTCATTAGAGTGTAGAATGCCAACATCTAGATCTTGAATCTCATTTGCCTTTCCCTAGCAGATCTCTCTCAAGGATAGTAGATCGTCTTCCTCCTCTCCTCCCTCCTCACCCTGTCCCTGTGGCTGCTCCTGTGGTTGTCCCTGTCCCTATCACTATCATGGAACATGTGCTGCTGGCACCTGTAAAAGCAGTCCACCTCTACCTCTAACTACATGTGCCTAACTCTCCTCTCCTCCATCTCTCCTTCGAGCTACCCTCCTCTCTGCTACTGCACCTTGCCTCCATCGTCCCCACTATCATCTCCACCATCCCCACCATCACCCTCTATCAAGTCTCCTAGATTTGTTAGCCATGGAAATGGATGATCTGCCTAGTATGCGTTGTACTCCGCATCCATCCCTACGTCCTCCACATCTGCCAAAATATCCCAAGGCATGGGAACCATCTCCTGCATTTGTGCCACTACCTGATCATAAGACAATAACAGACCTAAATGTGGTTGATCTCTCACTGTCCGTGCATACATCCCTAAGCCACATGGAATTCATTGTCTCTTGTCGAACTGCCTACATACTCTATCAATCAATTGTCCCTCAATGATATATGGTGTCCTCCCGATCAAATACCTACTCCTGAACACATATGGCAGATTGACTGCATCATCCTCCCACTCCTCGCAATCTCAATAAGGCATCCATAATACACTGTCTATCTCATTGATCACTTGATGCCAATACTCTAGCCTCCTAATCTGTGGCTAGGAAGTAATCATATCATACAAATGCACATAACTGCATCCATGCCTCCTACCTCTAAAGTGTATCAGTTGTGTCATCGGAAGATGCTCATATACCCATACCTATAATAATGTCACTCCACAACCCAATCTCATTGATCCATGATACACAAACTGATGCAACTCATAATACAAGTGTGTCAGCAGACATGAAACCCATGCAAACCTGGTGTGCTCAATCACCAATGTCTCAAGAGTCCTCCCCCATCCCACAGCCAACCCTCATGTCGCCTTGTCCGGACAGAGAAACCCACTCATAACTCCTACTAGCACTGCCGATAGAGCCAATCCTATAGTTGTCATGGTGTCCCAGACCACATGTCCTGCCCTCATCTCCAGTCCTGGATCCTAGAACACTCATCTCAATGCCTCCCTGTCTCCCTCTCGATTGTAGGGAACCAACTCCCCATAGATCGATATCCGCAGTATCCTGTACACATCCTCTAAAGTGACTATCATCTCACCCATTGGCAAATGAAACGTGCATGTCTCTGAGTGCCATCTCTCAGCTAATGCAGTCATCAACCCCATGTTCGCCCGAAACTCAGGCATATACATAATATATCGTAATCCCATGGCCTCAACTGTTTCTCTATCCTCCACTGTCAACTCTGGTCATAATCCCTAAGTCAAAGGGTATCTCTCTCGTGACTCCAGCATCGGTAGGTCCTCCTACAGCCAAGCAAATCAATTGTGTCAATCCTAGTAGTACTCACTGTTCATCACAAAGTGCTTCTTTTTTATCCTAGTGCTTATATTTATCATATGACACTCTATCCTAGTAGTACTCCCTATTCATCACAGTGTTTCTTTTATCTTATCTTTTAGGGAACCTACTTGAGTGCATCCTCTTGAGTAGCTTCTCCAATTGACAGCATATGTTCTATCACAAAATTATTAATTTCAACCTAATCCAATTAACAACGTATGTTTTATTGCAGAATTGCCAATTTCTATGGTACTCCCTGTTCATCACAAAGTGCCTCGCTCTATCCTATCATAGGGCCTCTCCTTGAGTTTATCTTCTTGAGTAGTTTCCTAATTGGCAACGTATGTCCTATCATAGAATTGTCAATCCTATCCCTATTTGTTATCCTAGTCTTTCCTAAAGGACCTGTTTGATTGTATCCTCTCAACAACTTATCCAATCGACAGCGTATGTTTATCACAGAACTGCCCATTTGACCTTGAAGACGTAAATGTGCTTTACACTTACACAAAAGTGCCTTTCCTGCACACACACACCTGAAACACATAGACATGACTCTATCTTGCATAAGCGTGCCTGCTCAACATAGACGCGCTTGCATATGGCACAAACGCCTTTGAAATCATAGACACGTTCAAACTGGACACAGACGCACCTATCCTTCCCAAACACGCCTAGCACCAACACAGATGCGCCTTAACATTTTTTCCCTCCCACTTAGCATTTTTAAGCCCTACCTAACATGAATTTATGACAATAATTAATACACCAAAGTACAAGGAGGTTTTGTGGTACTCACTGGCTCTCCTGCATCTACTAGCCTCTAATATCGGTGAACACAGTCGAATTTGTGCTCCAATCCCATCTTCCCCGACTGCTCTATTCTTTGCTCTCTCTGCACTTTGATCTCTTAGGTGTGTGGATGCCAATGAGGATGTTTTCCCTCATAGCCTATCTTATAGACTACCCTAGCCCTAGTCTCCCGAGTCAGTCTTCTTTATCTCGCGACTTTGTCACTCTATCCTATCTTGTTAGTCCTTTCTAGCCTTTCTTTCTTATCGAGAGATTGTCTGCGATCTTTCCAAACAAAATTCACCCAATCTCTTGAGAGGGCATATCATTCTTTGTATTAGTTTATCTTATCTTCTTTGAGCCAATGTGACAAGTTGCATTGTCTCAAAGAGGGGCAAAATGTAGACACCTAAAATTGTCCTGTCTAATTAAATAAATATTTTTATTTATTTAATTATTTTATCCTAAGTCTTTTATTAATTAAAGAAATATTTTTTTATTTAATTAATTCATTAATCCTCTTCTAAGCCTTTCCACATTTAAATAAATACTTTAATTTATTTAAATTGTCTTTCTCCTAAAATAAATATATATTTTATTTATTTAATTGATCCTACTTCTTCTATTAATTAAATAAATATTTATTTATTTAATTAATTCATTAGCCTTTTCTATCCATGACACATGTCATTCATCTCTTAATTGCTACACTACCTACCCCTTTATCATTTTATTATTTCCTCTACCTACCCTTTAATCCTAGCCGACCATTTATCTTTACACCTCTGAATCTTATCCCTCCATTTCCTAAAGTGTCTTCTATATAAGATGACACTCTCTTTCATTATCAACCCTAATCAATATATTTAGCTAATCAATCTTATGCAATCAAGCCTTTATGCGATCAAGCTATCAACCACATTTCTGTTCTTTGTTGAGCTCTTGTGCACACATAAAATCTGAGAGCAAATATATCAAGCAAGATCAATGGAGATAGGAAGACAATGGAGATTGAAACCCTATTAGACATGTGAATGGTAATATTGTTTTATTTTTGTTGATTTACATGATCTTAGGTATCTTTATTGGTATTGGTGAATGTTTCATTGTAGGACTTAGATTGTTTGTGGTTGAATCTTTATGGTTTTACAATAATTTATCATCACTTTTCACCATACACAGAAAATAAGGAAGTAGAAGATGACACAAGATATAAGTTGTGGGTGACAATAGGGTCCTTAAACATTGATAAATGGGATCTTGCCTTAAAATACATGTCATCTATTACATTTTTACAAATATCATTCAGTTTTATTGGAGATTTTTATTCTTTATTTGATGCACCATGTTGAACAACCCAAAAATGTTATATACTAAAGAACTAAGTACCACTTGTACAAGTCAACACCACACAATAAGTCTAAGAGTAATGGGCAAAGAAAAAACACCAAGAGATTCACTAGCCATAATTTAGTAGTGAATTCAAAGTAATAAAATCAATTTTGGTGATATCTAAGAAGTTTGCTAAGTAATGTATAGCATGTCCATTATAAACTAGGGTTCTTATAATTTGAACATCTCCATAATCAAATAAATTGTATATGCATTGATGTTCTTGAATAATATGTGGAAGAAGCAATACATGGAGTATAAATGAAATATAAGAGTTATTACGATAATAGGTTTAATGATAGCAACTATCTTTATAGCCTCATGGTTCATCGAATGGAATAGTGATTTTAGCGAAATTTTATCTAAAAGTATTTTGATATGTCTCAAATGAATACGTTAAATCTTAAAGAAATAATTTAGCTAAAGTAATTTAAGTTAATCCCATAAATCATATCCTTTAATCATTTTTTGCTATGTGTGTCTAGAAATATATGATGATTATGTGGAGTAGTTATCACATGGAAAGTATGCCAACCTTTAAGTGGAGATGACTCGAGATGAAACATGTAAGTTGTAAAGATGCACAAGCCATGTGGATAGTTAGAGAAAGATGTAGAATTATGGAGATTAGACATCATGAAATGAGGAAGGAGTGTCAATATAAATATCAATAGACAATGGCATGGAGAGAATCCTAAGGTGTTTAAAGGTATGGCCATCGAAAATATAAAACAATGAAGCACTAAGGGACATCACATAGACTGTTTGCAACAAGAAATATGTTAATTCATATTATAGCACAATGCATTGTAAAACCATATGTGGATGACTAGTGACTGAATGTCATGTACATGCAAATTAAAGATATCCATTAAAGCACACACATGTGCAAACATTATGGCATGTGTCTTAGTTAAGGTTGTAAAACATATATACATTATGAAAATTATTCACTTAACAACAAATTCCAAATAAAATGGCAAATGAGGAGACAACTTAAAGATATAAATATTGCCTACAATATCATCACGGAGGAGAAAAGAATAATCAAATGTCATCAAAGATAAAATAGGAGTCCATGGTAAATGTTAAATCTCACATAAGATCCAAAAAATAATAATGAAGATTCGATATGAAATCAAATATTAAACCCTAGATCTAAATCAAGGATAGATCAAAATCCTAATTAAAAAAATTAATATATTAAAATTAAATCTAAACGGAGAAGGATTAAACCTTGGGGGGGGGGAATTAGTTGTTTATAGAAAGTCAAGCTCACAATTTTGGTTAAGCGAATAAATTGCATTCATGTAAATAATATAAGCTAATCAAATAATTAAAGCAATTAACTTAGATTTAAGATCTAGGACTAATGTTGGATATTGTAATAAATACTTAAATAAATGTGAAATTGAATAAATTAAACGTGCAAATAATTGATTCTAGATTTTATACAAATATTATCATGTAAGTGCCATATGTCCATTTATGAGGATACTATAATTTTAGATATTATCATATGACTATTGTTTACCTAAAATTTTGATTATGAAGTATTCTAGTTCGCTTTCATGAGTGTGGAAGTAATAACTAGGAGTGCAAAAGCGATCTTTGTGAATGAAGACCTAAAATTATACATGCAATTGAACTTATGATTGGTGTATTTGATTTGAAAGAATATTGATAATTAAAAGTTGTTTATTTACTTCTCTACAAATATTTTACATTTGATAAAAAATAAACAATATTTAAAAATACCTTTAAAGAATCTATCAAATCATGAAATTCACTTTCTCTTTAACCAAACCTTTAAAATAGACCCATTTAACAACAACAAAAATTAAAATTGAAACCCAACATACAAACATATAATACAAAAGTTAAAAACTTAATCTCTCTAAACCCTAAGAATAATAATAGAAAATTGACATGCATGTGCAATTTTCAGCTTTATGGTAACATAGTAGGAGTTTAAAGGATAAATGAGATAGTTGCCATATATGGATATATGAAAAGAATAGTGAGATAGAGATCCGATGTAAACGACAAATAAGATTTCCAATGATTGAGTTGATCAAAGTGCGCGGCACTTAATCTCGTGAATATGCAAATAAATATAAATAATAAATAATACGACTGACGCGGCCAACAAAGAGAAAAGTTAAAGACAAAGCTGCATTATTTTCACACCTATCGCTTTCAACTTTTTCCAACTGACATGACTTCGATGTGACGTTTGTACACAAGGACGGGCCCCTCTATCAGCTTAGCTGGCGCCCAACGGCTATTTCGGAACTGTCGGCACCTGCCTTAACTTTGACCACACCTCTAGGCTCTACTACAAGGCTTCGCTTAACCCTGCTTCTAACTTATACGCTCCTTAATGCCCATTGCCCACCACAACGGCTATATAGCTCAAGACAAGAATATATAGTTGGTCGGAAAGACATTTCCTTACTCCATCCCTCTCCCTTACTAACTTCAAAGAAACTTAAAAAAGATTGTAACTAAAAGTTCATTAATAAATTTCATTTGTATTAATAGTTATCTATTTTATTTCGAGTAGTTAGAATTTTTGGATTTTAATTGGATGAGTTGTGCAACATTATTGGTACCTATAGCACACAACTATTGAGGCATTCGTGCATAAGTATTGGCTATTTTTGACGTGGTTGCAGTGCACAGTTATTGGGACATCTTTAAGTAGGTATAGGGCGACACTTTGAAATGACCACTTTTTGACCCTTGCATGCATAACGGATCCCATAATGTGTGTCGTTGCTACCCCAAACCCACAACAATAGCTTTAAGTAGTTAAGTTGCATATGGAGACAACAACAAAAAAATCGTCAAATGTACCATTTAGGAAATGTGGGTGCACAAAATTAGCTATAATGCATGGTATGCTTCCCCTATATTTATTAAATTAAAAGGGTATGCAATAGCGTTGAAGGGTGTAAAGGTGAAAATTGTATATTTGTTTTTTGGGTTTTTTTTTTTAATTAATTAGTTTGTTTTAAAATAGTAAGTAGTGTATAAAAATAGTCGGTAATGGCATAGTGTGATAGTAAGTTGTGGTATTGTGATTCATTATCGCTAAGGTTCAAACCTCTAGGGTGATCACTCAAGTTGGGGATGGCATCCCTCGTATGTAACCCGACATCCCTCATATGTGGCCTCACTGATTCATAGCTCTAGTCAAAAGTGTTCACCACTTTAAAAAATAAAAGTATGAAAATAAAGATATTGTATGTAAATTGATCGACAATTTGATATCGGATTTTATTTTTATTTATATTCATTTTTTTATGATTTGAACATAATTCTTAGTTTGTTTATGTCTTGACCTTCATGTTATAACTGGTCATTGAAGTGATCTTAATTACTTTTGTACTCATGAAAATGACAATTTTAAATTTGAGATCAATTTTTTCCTCTTTGTTATGAGCTCACTTGAAGCTTGAAATAGTTGAATTACATTTAGGACAAGCATTAATTCATTTAGAATATATAGTGAACACGTGATTTGAATACCTTGTAGCACACATCGTGGGCCTAAAACAATCATTTAGTGATATCAACACTACATCAATATCCATCACATCCTGGGGACACACACACATGACTATTTGTTGGCATTGATCTTATTTAAGATTTGTTGACTTAACTTTCACTGTGTGGTTTGACACAAAGAGGTAATTATCCCTACCACATGCAAACCAAGAAGCACAAGAATGAGTTTTAATGTAGGAACCTAAAGAATAATTTGAGATGAATGACAAACAAAACTCAAAAAGCTAACAAAGATTATTAGTAGGTCTTATTTAGATATGCATTTGCAAAATCAATTCCTCGATCACAAAATGATCCTAACAAAAGAACAAAGATTTTAAAAATTTTGATTCAATCCTTGACTAAACTTAATTGTTACTTTTAAGGTGTATTATGCTCACATACAGATGCAAAAATGTTCGGCAATAAAAACTAGAAAAAATTAATTTGATGTGTTTGTGACAATTAAATGCATGAAAAGCAAAAAAAAAAAAAAAAAAATTTAAATTATATTTTATTTATTTTCTCCTCCCATGTACTCAATTAAATATTTATTATTATTTAATGCTAATTATATATTCACTTCCATCTCTCAAGTGCCACTCACTCTAGTTTAACTCATCAATCAATTATATGTATCTCCATCATGAAATCAATTAACTTTGTAATTATCTCAATCTAATATTTTTAATTTTGGGCGATTGAAAGCATCCCTACATAAAATTTAGTTTTTTTTCTCAAAGATAAGGATATGAAAAAATATAAAATAAAAATATAATAATAATAATAATAATTTGTTACTAAAAGCTTTTTTACTTTTGAAAAGAGTTTAATGGAAATATAAAAATATGAAAATAATAATATTTTAGTATAATTATATCTTAATAATATTTTAATATTGATTACAATATCATAATATAATAATAATAATAATAATTTAATATTAATATAATAAAATAGTTAAAAAATGACTCTGCAAAATGTCGAAACCACGAAAAGTGGTAAACTGAAAATTGTGAATACTAATTTAAAAATTGCAAGACAGTCATTCCTGCGGCCAAAAAGAAATCATGGGATCACAAAGAAATCCCCATGGCAAGTAGAAACATATCTAAAGTTCGCCCACAAGCACAAGGTGGGATTAGGAAATAGATTTGAAGCCCTAAATTCCACACTATCCTGGGCGATGGGAGCAAATTCAATCTCGGTTACTCTGAATCAGACCTGCAAAGAGGCAGCTAGGGTTCCAAGAGGTCCCCCAATCAGCCTAAAGATTTCTAAATCTTTCAAAGATAAAATAATCTTTGCATCTACCACAAGAGATTCTGATTGGTTTGGGAAACAGAGGAACCCTAGATCGGCACCTAGAAACCAAAAGGACTCTTCTATAAGGAAGGACAATTGGTGGTCACCACAAAGATCAACTCAGAACTCTACAAATTCTATTGCCACTGGAGCAAATTTGGTAAAATTAGGCAAAAGGCGAAATAGTGTTGAGTCTTTGCCAAAGCCACCAATGGCCCTTCCTCGGGCCATTATCCCTGAAAGTAACATACAAAATCACAGTGGCAAGCAGCAAGCTACAATTCATAACAAATTGAATCAGAAACACAATTATTATAAGCAATCAGTATATGAATAGTCTCTGGGAGGATTACAAGAGATGGGGTCTGCTTGGCAAATGGTGCGGATATGGTGCCTCCACCAAGGAAATTATCCAGTGGTTGATCTCCGCAACCAAAGGGAAGGTAAGTATTACAACCCTAGAAGACAATTATATGTTTATTCATTGCAATTCATCAGAATTAAGAGATAAAATACTTAATAATCAACCTAGATTCTTTAAAGGTTACTACTTTTCCTTTTTTAAATGGCAGCCAAATTTCTCCCCTAAAATGTTCGAAAAACATTTAGTTCTCAGGTGGGTAGAATTACCTAACCTCCCAGTAGAACTTATTCACGAACACTGTCTTGTTCGAATAGGGGACTCACTTGGGGGTTTTGAAGGCTTAGAAGAAAATTTTAGAGATTCTGCAACCATTAGGATCATGGTAAAATTGCATATAAATGACATTAATTTTGAGCCTATTAAGATAATAACTAATCACTCGATGTATTTGGTTAAACCAGAAATATATATGGGCAGGGTGGATCATAGGGAAGTAATCTTTCCAGATCTATCCCCTCCCAACCCTAAACAACAAAAAATGATCCAAGCAACCTCCCCTGAGGATAATGTAAGCATAACCTTCAACCCTGCTGGAGGCAGCTTCGTCATAAAAACCAATGAGGAGGTAAAGACAGTTAATACAGATCTGAGGAAAAAGGACATAGATTTGATGGGCAACCCAGGTTGGATGAAACCCTTGCCTAAGGAAACCCTAATCCAGGAATTAGAGGAAGGAGAAATTGCCTGCGAAGATGCTAGCATATCTGAAATTCCCTCATTGATGGATTTAGACATCCCGATTCCTACCATTGAAGAACAAACCCTCTTAAAATGGATCCTGGAGTTACCCCCAAAGAAGAAAGTAGAAGTGGCACTGACTGGCTTAGAAAACCAGGGAATTGGGAGGGATTGTCAACCCTCTATCATGGTAGAAAATGAATGTTCAGATTCACTAACTAATGATTCCCACCATACGGATATCAAGGAAATGGAGGAGGATTATTTAAGGAGGATTGAAGAGGAGAATAAGATCGTCTTGGAATATGTGGGAAATGAAATAGTTGACGATTTGATGGACACTTTTATAGAAGAAGTTGTTGATGATGATGAACTGGCCTATCAAATAAGGCTTCTTATGACAAGGCTCTTGAAGGAAAAGGTCACAAAGGCAGAAACCCTGGAAGTTATTGATATTATGGAAATAAAAATAGAAATAAAAGATGAAGACCTGGGATTAGGCAAAACAATAAAAGATATTGGATCCCCAGATTGTGCCAAAGAATTTGAGAAGAGGGGTAGGAAATCAATATCAGAGCTTCTCAACCAGGCAGGCAAAGCTGAAGGCCAAACTAAACTGACAAATCTCTTTTATGCAGTGAAGGGGAAGGTCCTTCCCAAGGAGAAATGAAGCTCTTTACTTGGAATGTTAGGGGCTTGAATGCCCCTAACAAGGAGCGAATTATTAAGCACTGCATAACAAAATTTAGCCTAGATATAATTTTAATACAAGAATCTAAACTGAATAAAGATGAGTTGGAATCATTTAATAAAATAATAGGAATAAGAGAAGTGGAGGGTCATCCAGCCATGGGGGCTTCTGGAGGAATAGCATTAATATGGGATCCTAGGATAGTCTCCTTTGTATCGATCTATAAATCTCCCAATTGGATGTGTGGAAGGGTCAACAACATTAAGAGCAATTTAAAATTCCTCCTGTTTAATGTCTATGGACCCATTCAGAATAAAGATAAAAAGAAAACCTGGGAAGAAATTGAGAAATTTCTCACCTCGATACCAGATCAGATTTGTATTATAGGAGGGGACTTCAATGCCATAGCACACTTCAGAAAAATGGGGGGGCATAAAGAAAGTTAACCAGGCCACCATTGATTTTAGAGAATGGATATTCAATAGCAATCTCATGGAAGTCAAAACAGAGATGAACTCTTGTACCTAGAATAACAGAAGGAAAGGATTCTGCAACATTGCAGAAAAATTGGCTAGGTTCTTTATTCGGGGAAATTTGGCCAACATCCCTAATACCTTTGAAGCAAATATCCTTCCTCTTTCAGGATTAGACCACTTCCCAGTCCAACTCTCTATCTCTGGAGCCACCCCCTCTACAAAAAGCCCTTTCAAATTTGAGCTAATGTGGTGCAGAGATGAAAACATCTTAAAACTAATCAAAAAATGGTGGAAGTAATCTGAAGTAATAGGTTCCAAATCCTTCAATCTGGTCACCAAATTGAAAATAGTAAAACAAAATCTAATAGCTTGGAATAAAAACTAGTTTGGAAACATCTTTATTAAAAAACTGAAGTAGATGAGGCTTTAAAAGACATAAATGAAGAGGCTTTTTTTTTTTTTTTGGCAAGGTGGCAATGCCACTTGATATATTTTATTAATAATAAATAATTTTTACAATATATTTAAAAACTGGTTCAAACAGAGCTCCCAGAGAAAAGAACCAGCAAGAAAAACTCCGGTCATTGCTCATCAACATGACTATAGAAGAGAAGTAGTGAGCAATCCTCTAGCCGAAGCTAGTTACAAAATAGAGATCAAAAAAGGAGCATGCAGGCTCATTTACAAATAGGAGCATTCAAGCCCATTTTACAGAATAGGAGAATGCAAGCTTATTTACAAAATAAGGACATGAAAAAGAAATAACATAGGCTGCCTAGTGAATGAAGAAGAGAGATCCAAAAGGCAAGAGGACTAAACCAACATCGAAGGACAAATCCATCTTCATGGGATATCTTGAAGGCCCTGCAACAAAGAACTCCTGCAACCAAAAGACATGCCCTTGCACCAAAAAACACCTACAACCAAAAAATATATATACTACAGAATGCAGAGAATTTACAAGAAACACAAAGGTCCAAAACATAACTGACACCAACGACATGAGATATGCGGTCCGCCATTATAGACAAATGCCAAAGGAGAAGAGGTGAATGCGGAAATACTAGAGAAAAATGAAGTCCAAAATTTTTATGTCGTAAATGAAAAGAAAGAGGAGATATATCATAAAAAATCTAACAAACCAAAAGAAGCAGTGACATATGAAGGACAGATTCCCAATGTGAAAATAAATATCTTCAAATTTCGCACCAGAAGAGAGTACCAAACACACGAACAACATCAATAACAACTAACTCATCATTAATGAATGCCAAGTGATGATCGAGTAAAGCAAAGTACCTCAAATTAAAACCAAATGGAATTATGAAAAGGAATACCTCACCAAGAGAAGATAATATCAACTCGTATAAATGAGCAATCATATAATAAGAAAGATTAAACACTCGACTCTCTACAGGCTATACTTAATAGGTTTGGGAAGCTCATCAAATCACACCCCAATCGAGAGGAATCAATAATAGTTTTGTCACAACCCATATTAGTGAGGCAATCAGCCAATGCATTACCTTCACGATAAACATGTGAGATGATGAGATGCTCAAACGTATCAAGAAGAGTCCATATTTGTTCAAGAATATATCAGAAATGCCAATTATCATCTTTTCTTGCCTTGCAAGCATTAATGACAATAGACGAATCACCTTCAATATGAAGGTATTTGAAATTCAAATCCTTAGCCATAACAAGACCTTCTAAAAGAGCACAAGCCTCGGCCATATTATTTGTGCTAGAAGAAATTGGCATAGCTTTTAATGCTAATAAAGAACCCAAATGATCACGAAAAACTATCCCTATTCCTGAATCACCAAGATTTCCACAGGAGGATCCATCAAAATTCAATTTATAAAAAGGGGCATTAGGAGGATGCCATTTTATAGAATTTTTGTCTACAGGTGTTTTCTGAATCCTTGGAAAGGCAGGTGATACAGGAATAATGATACTTTTCCAAGAAGAAATCATAAAATTGTCCCAAGAAGAGAACTCGGAATTCATATTAAAATATTTCTGAACATGAGCATTAACTTGCTCAATAATACTTCTTTCCAAAATCCCAAGAACAACAAATAAATCTGATGAGTCACATCTAAAAATGCGCTTGTTTCTTTCCCACCAAATGGCCCATATGACTGAAGAGGGAATTATAAACCACAAACAAGCAAATAGAGAAGATGAATACAAAACTGGCCAAGACTGAAATATGTCCCATAAAGATAAAGGCAAAGGGAATGAAAGAGATAACTTTTGGAGGACAAAATGCCAACAACTACTCGCAAACTCACAATGAAGAAAAAGATGATTGACATCTTCAAGAGTTTTACCACATAAGACACAAGAAAAGGAGGCCACAATATTAAATTTGACTAAACTATCACTAGTCAAAATTCTATTTTGCAACGCGAGCCAGGAAAAAACACCAGCTTTAGGTAATACTGAATTATTCCAATAGAACAAAAAGGCATGATGAGGAGCATTTTGATTGGCCATTTGTTGAACAACAAAATATCCTTCTTTAACAGAGTAGTTTCCCGATTTAGAAGGGAACCAAATAAGTTGATCTTTGATGTTAGAAAGGAAAGCCACTCGGTCTTACAAAATATATTTAAATTTTTGAATTTCTTGCAAGGATAATGGATGAGTAGAGGGATCCTTCCATGAGACCTTGTGAGAAAATAGATCAACACTATCTATATAATCAACCAATCTAACTCCCCATGATTGAGAAAGAACAACTGAAATAGAAGCAAGAGAATCATGTTGCGAAAGAGGGGGAAACCCATTCCAGGAGTCTTTCCAAAAAAGAATATCCTCCCCCAAATGGACCTGCCAAGAGAGAAAATTAGAGAGCACTTCCCTACATGAGATCATAAAGTTCCAAATAGCAGACCCCTGTGGAGGATTAGAAATTGTGAAGATCCTAGCAGGATTATGGGAATCCAAATACTTAGCTTGCATAATTTGGCACCACAAAGATTGGGGCTTAGTATACATAGACCAAACTAGTTTGCCCCCAAAAGCCCTATTTCTTTTAGATAAGTCTTGAATCCCAGCACCACCAACTTGCTTGGAAAGAGACATCTTGGTCAAAGAAATCAGTGGAATCTTTTTATCTTCTATCATGTTATTTTTTCAAAGAAAAGATCAAATAATCTTTTCAATTTGGGAGATGACTGATCTGGGAGCTTGAAGAAGTGAGATATAGTAATTAGGAATGGCAGATAGGACTGTTTTAATGAGAAGTATCCTACCTGAAAGAGACAACCACCTAGCCTTCCAAGCAGAAATACGAGATTTAAGTCTCTCAATAACCGAATTCCAAAAAGAAGACTTAGCAGATCCCATAAAGAAAGGAATCCCCAAATAGGTAGAAGGAAGAGTCTACTGGGAAACCTAAGATATTCACAAGTCTATCAGCCACCAACTAAGAAGTATTAAAAAGGAAGATCTTGGATTTATGGGGGCTAATATGTTGGCCAAATCTAGCAATATAAGTATCCAAAATAAATTTAATATGAGTAGCCTCTTGAATAGAAGAAGACCCAAATAAAAGTGTATCATCAGCAAAAAGGTTATGAGTAACTGAAATATCAGAATTAGGAATTAACACCCCTTTCCAAAAGCCCAGATCCCTTTGCTTAATAACTAATTGACTAAAAGCTTCTGCCATAATGATAAATAAGAAAGGAGATAAAGGATCTCCTTGTCTAACACCCTAGGTTGAAGACAAGTATCCAGAGGGAGCTCCATTAATGATGACAGAAAATGAAGCAGTAAAAATACAACTCTTGATCCATTTACACCAGCTTTCAGAGAAACCAAATTTTCTCAAAACTTTGAGCAAAAAAGCCCAACAAACTTATCATAAGCCTTCATCATATCAAGTTTGACCACAAAAGCTGGGATATTGGATGAATTTATGGAATGTAAATTTTCATGAGAAATAATTGCTCCCTCATGAGTTTCCCGACCCGGACCAAAACCTCCTTGTTGAGGAGAGATGATATGAGGAAGGAGAATTTTAAGTCTTAAATAAATAGCCTTGGTGAAGATTTTGTAAACAGAGTTGCACAAAGAAATGGGTCTAAATTCAACAAAAGTTTGGGGACTCTTAGATTTCGGGATAAGGGCAATATAAGTGATGTTAATTTTTTTAAGGATATAGCCACCCCTCCCAGACTCTTCCAAAGCCATTAATAAGTCAAAACCAATAAAATTCCAATATTTCTGAAAGAACAAGATAGTAAACCCATCAGGACTCGGAGCTTTGTCAGGGGCCATGGAAAAAACAGCAGAATGAAGCTCATCTAAAGAAAAAGGCCTCATAAGAAAGTCATTATCCTCATGAGAAACAACGGAGGGGATAGAATATAAAAGAAAATCCACATGATGATCCATAGAGGAAGAAGAAAAAGGAGGTAGCAATTCCTTAAAAAAAGGCACCCCTTCCTCTCTAATCTATTGATCTGAATTAAAGACATAACCAAAATTAGAATCCTTAATGCTAAAAATTGTAGAAGCAGCTTGTTTAAGCTTGGTTGTAGCTTGAAAGAAGGCAATATTCATGTCACCTTCATTAAGCCAAACCTCACGAGACTTTTGCTACCAATAGATTTCAACTTGGGAGCAAAGGATCTCCCAGTAAGCTTGCAATTTCTTTTGAGCATCATTAGTGGAGGAATTAGTGCCATGTCTAATAATCTCCTCATTAACAACCTTCAAATAATTGGCAACTGCCTCTTTTTCAAGAAAAATATTCTTAAAGACCAATTTATTCCATGCCATAATTTAAGATTTCACAAATTTCAGTTTGGAATAAAATTGAAACATCTTAGTACCTTTGCAAAACGAAGCACTTATCCACCATTGCTTTAATAAAGAAAGAAAATGAGGATGAGTGAACCATATTTTCTCAAACTTAAAAGAAGGTCTAACAGAGGAAACATGATCCAATTTATCAAAAATTGAGCAAAATTGGGAAATGGTCAGAATTTGAGGAGGTAAGAATCTCAGAAGAAAAGGAAAAGTTGCTCAAACGTAGGTTTAGGGAAATAAGAAATTTGTCAAGGTGAGAGGCAATCTGGCATTTAGATCTCCTATTAGTCCAAGTGAAAGAACCATTAGAAGGGAAAATATCAAATAACGCATTGTCTTGTACAAAGGAAGAAAAGTCATCAATAACCTTCCAAGTTGTAGGATTACCCCCTCTTTTTTCATCCGGGGAAAGGAGAGCATTAAAATCACCCCCAAGCACAATAAAAAAATCATCGTATCGTAAAAACAATTTAGATAAGGAATCCCATAAGTCGGTTTTATCTGAAGGAGAAGTTGGGCCATAAATATTAAACATAACAAAAGAGACTTCAAACCAGTCAACCTTTAACAACTGCCAATGAGAAGGAAAAGATAACATCTCAACTTTAACTTATTTAGGATTCCATAAAGTTATAAGACCACCTGAAGCACCCAAAGAAGGAACATGAACAACTTTCCAAAGGGACCATTTGGAAATTATGTTACCAAAAGAATCCTAAGAAATTTTAGACTCTTGCAATAAGATGATATCCACTTTTGAAGAATCAATAAATTTATTGATCCTTCCCCTTTTGTTAGGGGCATTTAAGCCCCTGACATTCCAAGATAAAATCCTCATTTATCACAAGGAGAGCAACATGCCCTCCTTGTTTTGACTTGGGAAGAAATTTCTCTACAATAGTGGATTGAATACTAGTCGCAATCTCCTCCTTGATTTTAGCCAATTTTAGTTTCCGACCCCTCTTCTTAGGAGTTTTAACAATAGGGAGGGGAAACAGAAGGAGATTGCTCCAAGGCTAACTTCTGAGAGAAATCAAATTCATGCAAATTAAAAACAGTTGAAGAAGGACTATCAATAAGATCCGCATCCACACCTTCAACTAAATTTGGCTAAGAAGAGGAAACATGACAACCATCATGGACATGCCCCGAAGAGGCGGATGCAGAAGAAAAAGAAAATTCGGGAAATTCCTTTGCAACAATCTCATCAAATAGATCAGAATAAACTAAAAATAAAATATCTAAAGCAAGAAGTTGAATCTTCTCTTTAGAAATGGAAAGAGAATAAGGAGACTTTGGAATGGGAAAAAAAGAATCACTATCAAAAATCAAACTATGAACAATTTTGGTATCATCCACCAGACCCACAAAAGAAGAACGAGGAGAAGAATTAACAGAGCAATGATCTGTGTAACCATTAGAAGGTAACAAAAATTTTGGAAATGGAACCAAAGGACAAGAAATTTTAAAAAAATTCGTAGAGGAGAACAGAAAAGGTTCAAAACGAAATTCAAAAGACCAATAATCCTTGAAAGGACTGGGAAGAAACTTAACCGAGTTTGACAAAACCGACGAATGGCAGACAGAACAAAGAAGAACACAACCAGAGAGCAAAGAAAAGTAAAATCCATCAGAGGCACATCACATGCAGTATATTCAGAAAAAGGAACGAGAGATGTAACAGAAAGAGGTAAAGGAGCAGAATCCTTAACATTATGATCCTTCAAAGACTGACTATCCTTACTTTTAAAAAAGGAACATTGGCGAAAATCAGATGAAAAATATGAACAAACTTGTAAAGGTGCATCAGAATCACCACAACATTGAGAGGTGAAATGGCCAACTAATAGAGCACAACAATGAATAGTGATTGAATCTTGAATTACCATAGGCTAAATTCGCACACCATATTTGGAGCAAATAGCAATCTCAGAGGGAATGGGTTTAGACAAATTTAATAACAAACAAACCCTAACCGGAAGATGAGGTTGTTCGAAAGGAACTAAATCATGCTTAATAAAGATGCCCAATTTGTTTGCTAGGATTTCAACCATATACACATCACGACAATCCAAAGGAAGACCCAGGAAAGTTACCCAGAAGGGCATAAACTGTGGCTTCACCGATTGAATATCAAAATGAGGAGACCAAGCATAGGTAAAAATTCCTATCCCAAAACAAAACCACCCTTTAAATCTATGCACACAATCCCTATACTTTTCAGAATAAAAAATTACAGTGAAATATAGAGAATCTTTATCAAACAAAAATAAATCCTTCATACCATCCCAATTATACTTTTCCCATGTTAACAATTTACCAAAAGAAACCGGAGAAAGAAGCTTACCAATGAGGGTAGTAGAATGCAATAACTTCACAGAGTCATGAATCATGTGATCAGGGAATATAACCTTATACTACACAAAAGAATGCAGATTACCCCTTATCGAATTGGAAAATGCAGAGGGAGAGTTATGGGGAAGTGGATTTGGATGGAAGGGAGCTTGTTTAGCAACACGAATGTCATTCGAGGAAGAAAGGAAGTGAGGGTTAGAAACCAAAGTGTTATTTGGCCAGGTGACATAAGATGGGAGGGAGGGATTACAATCCTGGGAGGGAGATCCAGAAGGAGATAATGGGGAAAAACCATCAGAACGCAGGGAGCCATCAGAAATGTCGAATGGTGGTTGAGGCAAAACAAATCTATGCTTCCTAGGTTTTTAGAACCAAAAGAGGAATGAAAATTCTTAAAAGGAGTCTTTGGGTGATCAACAGGAGGAGGACCTATTTTGCCCTAAAATATTAATGCCTTGGGAACAGAAGATTTATAATAAGAATGCAAAGGTTTTGGAACAAAATTACCTGTAAATTTGCGAAAATATGACGAAGCCGGCAGGAATTTGTCATAAGCCAAGTCATACCAGCGACCATCCTTGACAAACCATTGAGGAGAATTATTATAAATTTGTAACTAAGCCAAATCATGGTCGTCAAACGGCACATCTGCCCATTGCATTTGCCTGTGAGGAAGGACCGGTGCCATCGTTTCCCAAAAATCATCAATCCTAGCGCCATACACTTGCTGTTCAGAAAAATCATCATCTACCAACCGTGATACACCCTTGAAATTCAGCCAAATGGCATTGGAGTGGACCATTGCCCAAATCCCCATTCACTTGCTACCTCCCATAAAACCATCGAAAATAATCAAGCTGCCCAGAAGGCCAAACAAACCATCAAACAACTACCAGAAAAAGGGGTTCTCAAATAGATCACGACCAAAGAATTCCTCAATGCTGCTAAATTCTCCTGCACCTTCGCCGCCAAAACTTCCCAGGGCAGTGCAATTATAACATTTGATTCATCGACAAATCCATTTTGTGGATATCTTGAAATCATAACATTCCATGAAATGAATCTCTTTTAAGGAATTCAATCAAATAGTTCACGTGCCTTGTCTAACCTTCCAAATTTTGTATGCATCTCTTACTAGGGCAATGCAATTATAACATATGATTCATCGACAAATCCATTTTATGCATATTTTGTCAAACAGTTAACGTGCCTTGTCTATGCTTCAATATTTTGCAAAAACGTCTACCAAGACACCTGCAATTATAAAATTTGACAAAAAAATAAATCTCCAATTTTGGCACTGGCAAGAAGGATGCTGGCAAATTTTGTGGAATTTGGCTTTGCACCTGCCAATTGTATTTGCTTGAATGTTTCTAAAGCCTTATCAACAAATTCATTTTGTTCAGATCCTTAAATAATTGCAGTCTATGAGCACAGATATCTTTGAGGCATTCTATCAAACAATTTGTGTGCTTTGTCTAAGCTTCCACATTTTTAAAGCATCATCTACCAGGGCACTTGCACCTCTAAAATCCGATAGAAATGGTATGGACAATAATCTCTATCTGAAGGAAAATCCTTATTAGCAGAATATGAAGAAATTTTGGCCAGATACATTTTTTTTGGAAACAAAAGTCTAGAGAACATTGGTTAGAGTCAGGAGATAAAAACACCAAGTTCTTCCACAATAGCACCAAGCAGAAAAGACTAATTAATAAAATTTCCAACATCAAGACTAAATCTGGGGATCTCAGCAACAATCTGGATGTCATTGTTGCAGAAGCAATTGAATAATTTAATAATATCTTTAATAATCAGGAGGGATCTAGGTTAACCTCGAGGAATGAAGTCCTCGGACGTATTCCAAAGGTAATAAACAAAGAACAGAACTAGTTGCTAAATGCAAAAATCACTAAGGAAGAAATTGAGAAAGCGCTATTCCAAATAAACCCGGACAAGGCCCCTGGGCCGGATGGCTTCCTAGCTTCCTTCTATCAGCAATGTTGGAACTTTATTGGTGATGAGGTCACTAAAGCATGAGAAGAAATTAGAAATTCTAGGAAGATCCTTAAGGAACTAAATAATACATTTATTGCTTTGATACCAAAGAAAGACAAAGCTGAAAGCTATGAAGATTTTAGACCTATTTCTCTTTGTAATACACTATATAAACTACTAACAAAAACTATTGCAAATAGATTACATAACTTACTCCCTCTGCTGATTAGTGAGGAACAAACCGGATTTGTGTCGAGACAGTCAAGTTATGATGGAATTATCATTTCCCAAGAAGCAATACACTCAGTACAAACTAATAGAGAGCCAAGTATGCTTATTAAATTGGACGTAAAAAAAGCCTATGATAAGGTAGACTGACATTTCTTATGCAAATGCCTAGAAGCTTTTGGCTTTGCAAAGCAATGGATCAACCTCATTTATGATTGCATTTCCACACCGAGAATGTCAATCCTTGTAAATGGATCTCCTGTGGGATTTTTCAACACCTCCAGGGGATTGAGGCAAGGGGATCCTATATCCCCTTTTCTCTTCATACTAATGGTTGAATCCCTTGGGGGATTGCTCAATAATGCCAAAGAACAATCGTCTATCCAAGGAATCCAAATAACTAGTGGGCTAGAAGCTACTACACACCAACAATTTGTGTATGATACTATGCTCTTTGGACATAGTGATTTCCCGGAAGCCAAAACTATCAAACAAATTCTAAAAACCTACTCAATGGCTTCTGCCAATAAATTAACACCCTAAAATCAAATATTTTCTTCTTCAATATAGAAGAGAGACTTGCTAATAATATATGCAGCACCCTCGAATTCAATAAAGGCGAACTACCATGTAAATACCTAGGTATACCCTTGGATAGAGGATGTAGATCCTCTAATTTATGGGACCAAATTCTATCAAAAATTAAAAACATGATAGATACCTGGAGTGGGAGGTGGCTATCCTCAGCTGGCAAGGTAACTATGATAAAAGCAGTGCTTCCAGCCATGCCTATATACCAACTTTCTTGCATTGACCAGCCATATCAAAAAAGACATAAATAATTTAACACCCAAGGACCTTCTTTTGGAAAGGAGCCAATGAAAAATATAGAATGCCCCTGATGGCATGGGAAAAGATCTGTAAACCAAAAGTTAAGGGGGATTGAGGCTAAAAGACATGATTCTACAAAGCAAGGCCCTAGGGGCAAAATTAGTTTGGCGTATGTATAACAATCCCCATTTAAAGTGGGCCAGAATCCTATTCAACAAATACCTTCAAAACACTGAGCCAACCAACATCTTCAGAATATCCTCCCCTCCTAAGGGATCTAGAATATGGAATTTTATGATGGACTGCAAGGAAATTTTATCAAAAATACTCATATGGAATCTGGGAAATGGAGAGAATGCATTATTCTGGTTGGATTCATGGGATGGTTATCCTGCTATTTACAAAGAAAATAAATTTGACACTACCAGATCAACCCTGGAAAGGTGCTGGGGAAATAAGGTTTCTGATTATATAGAAGAAAAAACAGTTGAGGGCATGAAATCATGGAATTGGAAGTCCTTAGGAAATTTGGATCTCCCACCCAATGAGTCAAAAGAATTGAAGAGTTATTGGCATCTAGAAAAATTACTTTTAGTCAGAAAGATGATGGTTTGTTTTGGGAAGGGGCTAAGAATGGCAAATATAGCACAAAAAAAGGCTATAACATACTCATTAAAAAAGGTCAAGACAATGGTACTGACATCCCACTAAAACTCTACTGGGATAAAAGATGTCTTCCCAAAGCAGGGCTATTTTCTTGGTTGGCATTACAAAACAAAATCCTAATAGCACCCACATTCAGAAGAATGGGCTATGAGGGACCTAGTAGATGTCCTTTATGTGAGAAGGAGGAGGAGACAACCAACCATCTATTACTGACTTGTGAATATTCTCACAATTGTTGGGGGTGGCTTAGAAATCAGTGTAATTGGTACTCCCCCATTCTAGAGTTGGTCCTTGGTATGTTTTAGGCATGTCCTATCAAAAACAAAGGATGTATTTATGAAGGGCTATGGGTTGCAGCTCCCTCATTGTTGATTTGGGAGATCTAGAAAGAGAGAAATAGGAGGATTTGTAGAGAATGCAATATGGACTGGCATCAACTAACAAACAAGTTTGAGGCGACAATAATAGAATTAATCGATTGCCACTCTATGAAGGGTCACAAAAACATGGAAATGACTTATTGGGATGGAAAAATGAGATTAAAATGGATTGGCTTGAAAATTCCTTCGTTTGTTGGAGATGGACCTACTAGCAATCTACAAAAACGAAAGGATTGCAAGTGGAAACCCCCAAATGATGGATGGGTTAAGCTCAAATTTGATAAAGCTTCCAGAGGAAAGTCAAGTATTGCAGGCATTGGATGTTGCATACATAACTCAAAGGGAGAGAAAATTGTTTCTCTTGCATGTCCATTGGGTATTTTCTCCAACAATGAAGCTGTACTTAGAGCCCTTCAGGAAGGGATTAAATTATGCAAAATCTTAAAAGCTAGCAAAATCAACATTGAAGGTGACTCTGCTATCATTATTAACGCCCTTAGGAAAGGTAATATGTCTGATTGGAAACTCAATATTGTCCTTACCAACATCCTTAATGACATCCAATCCTTTGAGGAAGTAATCTTTAACCATGTATATAGAGAAGGCAACTCTAGAGCGGACCAGCTAGGTAATAAAGGAGCAGATGGCAATTCGCTTATCAACATTAAGCGTGGACAACACCACTAAGATAACTATCAACAAGCAATTTAGTTAGTAAAGGATACCTTAATTACAAATTCATACAATCTAAAATTTGCTGGGTTAATAAACCTTCTAATATGAAGTCATATGTCTGGCAAAACACTTTACCAACTATAGATATCTGGTGTCCTCTATAAAGTTGGGGGATTACACAGATCTCCCCTATATTTGATAGCATAATACATCAATCAAACTCACTACATGTTGGGTAACAATGGTACTTGAAGGTATTAATTTCCTCACAAGAAAAGTACAGAATCAAGGGGATAGATCTGTCAATTTATGACTTAGCCGGCATATCACCCAATAAGCAAAGATTGATCATAATATCACTTAACCCCACTCTTGGAAGTTGTACTAAAATGATTACTAATATGAGCGGGATGGGATTGTTCTGTCACAACAATAATTAAGATTACTATGTGTTACATGGGTATGCTCTGGTAGCTAAATGGTTAACCTTGTTTAATTTTGTGCATTTCAATATCATAGCTCATGCTTCACGGAGGTAGTTTAGAGCGGATGATCTCTGTTTTAATCTAATGACTATAGATTGGTACCATGCCTTAACTTTATTAAAGATTCAATATATAGGGATGAATTGCTACATGTTACTGGTAATAAATGTTATCTATCATAACCAAAATGCCGATTACAGTACTGAATGAATAAACGAGCAAGTGACTGAGACATTCTTGATGATTTGGATAATTTTAAACACGTAAGTTAATGGAGATAAATAATTTGAGCAAGCTATTAAGATTAACATGATTAAATTACAATATCATCAGATAATTGGGTTACTCTAATATTTACTTTTTTAATAAGCTTATATTTATTTTCAATATTTAAGAGTTGTGTAAGGTTGATTTGGAGGATGTGGTGTGTGAGTTGTGTTGTGCAGGGACAGAGTAACTCTTCGTCATCTAGCTAGGGCTCACTTCAGGGACCGGACTTGGTGTCTCGGAACCTCCATGATATTTTATTGTAATAGCTTAAAAAAATTTCATTGTAATGGCAATCTTGCCAATATTATGTAAGGTGGCAACACCATATATGGGTTTTGTATTATCAGTTACTGAATAATTTTCTAGGAAGTTAATCTTCCTTGGGCTAGACTGGAGGTTTTCTTGCCTCGGTTCTTTCCTACCAGTGCCCCACTAAACCGAGATGTAAATTTAAAAATTAATAAAATTCTTTGGCTACGGCCTATTACCTATCAATATATATATATATAATAATAATAAATTTAGTGGAATAATAAACAAATATGATATCTTTCAACGTACTTTACCAATATTCTTTTAAAGATAGGTGTGTTAGTTAATAGTAGTGTTAAATCAATTTAAAACACTTGATAGTGTCAAAATCTATATTAAAATTAGAGTTAAGTAATGATGCATTTAATTTATTTAATATGTAAATTTTTAATATTAATATACTTTTTACTCTTGATACTCTTTCCTATGATATTTGATGTTAATGATGATTAATTAAGTTACTCTATAAAATAGAAAAGCATGTTGTTTCTTTAAAAAAATCGACCCTTCAAAAATATCAATGGCATAAATTAATTTAAAATTAAAAGTCTAGGATAGAGCAAAGTTTGATAATTGATTAATGTAACTTGATAGAGATATTAAAATTAAATGTGTGCAAAGTTGAAAAAGAGGGATTAGGATTATGTATCTTGGAATATAAACTTTATCGAATTGTACATTGTAATCAAGGATTGATACCTAATATATGATATTAGATTAGAGATAATAGAACTGAGACTATTTGAATTTAAGATTCTAATTTGTACAACAATAATTAGTGTGATTCTATCCTTCAAAATTTATAATTTTATTTAAATATGTGATTTTGACTTATTTATGTGATCTTAACTAGATCAAAATATTATATTTGATACCTACAGAAAGTATTTGTGTAGTTCTATCTAATGCATGGAAAATAGGGTTGTTAAGAAGCAATTTGGAGCTTCTTATTTAGAGATTAAAGTTCTAGAATTCCTTGCACCTTGGTTAATCTCATGGTAGAGTTAAAAATAATAAGCAAAGAGTAAATGTGGAAATGAATGTTGTTGATGATGTAGATATAGATTTTGTTATACTAGACTTACAAAATGTTAGGCATATGCATGAATATGTTGTATCGTATTGATTCATGATTGGATAATGATAAAATGATCTAGGATAAAAATTTAAGTAAAAACACAACTCTAAACCAATTATGAAACAAGACCACTTAAGAACATGAATATGTGTACAAATTGGCTAATTTTAAAAGTGTCACAAGAACATAAGCAAGAAAAATTGTTAAAAAATTATTTATTTTTCTCTACATTTTTCTCACACTTGGTGTATGTGCAAAACTACAAGCATGCATACATTCTATTAAAGAAAAAAAAAAGTAAGCTGCAATAAAATGTCATCGATTTATTTCAATTTTAAGAATATAAACCGTTGGTGCCAATATGTGTCTTCAACAAGTGAAATATGTACATGAATAAAAAATAAATTAATAGATTTAAAGTCCCCATAATTTGAGTGTACTATAAAGGAGTGTACCGAAAGTGAAAGGAGAGGAAATTATGAATAAATGCAAATCATGAACATGTAAAGTTGATTTTATAATTATAAAAATAAAAATAGTAGGAAAGATGAATAATGAGATATAAATGTGAGGTTGAAAATAAGATGCATATCTAAAGTGCACTTACATATGTGATAGGGAGTATATTGAACATATGCCCCCAATATTTTTCCTAGTGAGCAAGCATGAAGATGTATATCTCCTATAGAAAGAACTTGTGCTACCTTATCTCGAGTGATAAACATAGAAAGGAACACATGTGCATATTATAAAACACCATATGTAACATGTAGTGAAGATGACATGTAAAGGGATTAACTAATATATCAAATTCAAGTAAGTTCAATAGATGTATCACATAAATCAATGCCCCCTATTGCTCAATCCATGTAGAATGTCATGTTGCATAGAGGATAGTATATGATCATGAATTGTATCTCTACAGGAAAAAGTGTTATAGAGTGGTGCCAAATGTGATGTAATGTTGAAAGAAATCTCATTACTTACATGTCTATATTGCTCTAGTGGGTATTTGTGTGTGTGTTTCCTTCATGTCCATCACATGTGGTAATTTTATTTGTTATATTTTTTAATGTGTAGTTTACTATGAGTAATAGTAGGAGTATTATCAAGACAAAAAAATTCATCATCACTAATATTCAAAAAATATTCATCTAGTACAATTTGATTAAACTCATCATGAGAAAATGATACAGATGTATTTCCCTTATCATGAATATCCTCAAGTATTGAATATTTATCAATAAGATAGTAAATTTAATGTTTGAGTGTGATGCACTTGGTGGTGGTATGTCCATGTGTCCAATGGTAGTCATAAAAATATATAGCTTCCAAGTGCATCCAAACATCACAAGCACATTAATTAGCTTAACAAGAGGTAAAATGGAGTGTTTTTACTAAAAAAATTATTTCAATATGACATATGGGTGATCCCCAATATTGGGTCAGTATTGTTGCTCGCACTTTTAGATGGATCAATCCACCCAAGCTAGCGAAATATCATTCTTGAATGGATAGATCAACTCATCAACAAAAAGTGAATAATGACAAACCAATTTCTAAAAGTGGATATTCTCTTCTTCACTTTGGGCTTAGTTGGACCCAAGATGTTGTTTCTAGAAGTAATCTTTAACGATATTTAATCACAATGAAAAAATAATTAGAAACAATTGTAGTAGTATATAATGTACACGTAGTCTCAAAAGCTTTCACTAGGCCAATGACTAGACTACTACCCAAATTAGCTCCATTGAACTAATAAAAACATGCAAGGAATGATTCTCTAATGATAAAAAATCTTGAATTTCATGAGAGATATCTTCTTGAAAAAAATACTAAATTATGAAATATAAACAAGCCGATAATCCTACTCATAAGTGATATTTATTAATCGAGTTACATTTAAACATAAGAAATAACATATTGAAATGGTAGAGATATGATATATCTAATAAAAAACGTACTTAGTAATCCCTTTCCAAACTCTAGAAATCAATATAGAATAAAGAAAAGATCATCACACACAATGTATGTAATGTATTTAAGTGTTGTGAAACTTATTAATCTTCATTACAATCATACAAGAAAGTGTGGTGAGAGGAAACCTAAAGCCAAGAAGAATATATCCTACTTCATCCCTTGGAAATTTCCTTGAAGATTCACAAATTTCTCTTTGTGACTTGCAAAATATGTTTTTCTATGAGTGATTAGACTAACAAGATTTAAAACCCTAGAATGTTCTCAATGCTTATAATTATGTGGAGATGGGAAATGAGTAACTTGCTGAATGTAGAAAACTTGCAGATATATATTACTCAACACCATTAAGTGGCCTTTGTAAAGGAATGAGATTTCCAACAACTACAGTGTTTAGCCATGTTTACATACATCATCTCCATCTAGTCAAATACTTGAAGTTATGCGAGCTCCACATCATGAATCTTATAGATTTATACATGAAATATTGTCTTATAAGTCTCCATTAGTACCATGTGGTGTTTAGGGGTTTTTCATATTCTTGCAACCATTTTGGTCATTAATGGAACTCTTTATTTATAAGTATGTTTGGTAAGGTTAAGACTACAAAATCTATGAGGGGGATGTCCTATTATGTGAGCAAGGACCATTAAGAGCTACAAAAATTAAATATGGATGTTAAGTTGTCCTAGATCTTGCAACGAGATAGGTAGGAGCAAATGGGTAGGTGTGTTAGCATTTTAAAGTTATTCCAAACCCTATCGGTACTTTAGGTAGTTTGAAAACCTTTTGAAACACCAATCTAAAAATTCTAAAACTTGGTAGAGTTTTAAAACAATTTTGTGAACCTATGAACTCACTAACACTTCATTATTGGATCTTCATCTACAATATTGGGTGAACTTGTTGGTGATTATCACCAATCTAAAACCTATGTCAATGTTTTGATAATCCCACAAATTTGTGAACCCACTATCACTTTGTCATTGCAACTTATCCAAAGCTTTTTAGTAGTTCTTATAATTTCCAAAACCTTGCTTACAAGTTGGGGATTTTTGTAAAATGCTTGATATATGCTTGATAATTACTCAAGCTATGATAGCCACTATGCTTGACAACACATGTGTGCTTATGAATGTGTTAGAGGAATACAGGCTTGATTTATAGGTGCATAATCAAGGATGTGAATGGTGGAGATTAAGTTATGGTGGATGGTGGAGATGCACTTGGAGCAGCAAATCATGTGCAAGGGGCCCTTTTTAACTTAATATAATTATTGTGAATGAATGATGTTGACCTATTAATCTAGTTTTTGGAGAGATGACTTTATTTAATTTTTAATTTATTTTAAGTGGATAAATTTAAATTAATTTAATAATGAGATGGGAGTGGATTTAATTTGAATAAAAAGTGACACAAATTTGACTAGTTATGGAGGAATTATCAATAAATTTGATTAATTAACCTAGATGAAGTGAATTTTAGGTGTTCCGCTCTCTGAAATCATTTTGTGACTAGTAGAAAAAAATGTTATTTAAAAAGAAAACAAGATAAAATACTCCACTCATATTGGAATAGAAAGTGGATTATGGATTTCCCCTCAAGAGATCAAGTGGATGTGAAAGACATGGGTGGGCTCTCAAAATGTAAACACAATGATAAATGGGAAATGAAGATAGGTACATTCTAGTAGTCTCGAATAAGTTACAAATGTGTTGAGAAACCCATCGTTTACTTTAGCACAAGACAACATGCATCATGATATTGAAAAATCATGATGATGTTGTATCATATGTGTGAAGGACTAACTCATAAGCATAAACAACAAGATAACCTAAAATATATCATCAAGATACACTTGATAAAATGGACCATGACAACTTTGGTGGAATATGATGTGAGGTGAAAAACCTACATGCATGATATTAAAATTTAATCAAACACTATACAAACAAATGATAAAAACACGCAAATAGTTACCCCTCAGCAAAGAGGAAACAAATATGTGAATGTCATGATAGTGATAATAACGCTTGATTAGGAATAATACATCTTCATAAAGTAATGTTAGATTGGGAATGATGTATTTTAATGATATAATCATTAATTAAATTTGAACAACACCCTCACCATAGTGATGAGATAAAACCTTTATGAGTTGATTAATTGTGCTTGAGATGTTTGATTATTTGTCCAATGTTGATATGTGTTTTTGTGTGAAACTTGAATGCAATGATGTTTTTATATTTTTTCTTATTTGTACTATGTGTTATTTGAACCTTCACGAATTTTTATCTAGAAGAGTGCACATCATGATACTAAGAGTGTACACTAGAGAGAATCAGGGTTATTTTTAAAGGATGAACCAATGTTCTATCTAATTCCTTGGCAAGGTTAAAATGAAATGAAGGTGGATGAATACTATAGATGGAATTGATGGATCAAGCATGCTACCAAGTATAGATTGTACCTATGGATAATGGACATCAATTAATACACACGATGCCCACACTTGTGATTTTTTGTCATAATCATTGCCCAAGGAATCATATGTATTGTTTTCACCATTAGACAAGAACTTAACTCTTTTAATTTTTAATATTTCTTGCTTGAAGCATAAAAATAATTGAGGTGTGTTTTGTGTTGCAAATATAAGTTTATGTTATTGATGTCAAACTTGTTGGTCTGAATGTGGATTGGTTGGTTTTGGAACTATGGTGATAAGTCTTGTGGTTTGATAATGCCATCTAGTTCATCTAAGTATATAACTTGTGTAGTTTAATATAGTGTAGTGATTGTTGTTTGAAGCTAATGATGTTGCTAATGATGTTTGGCTATATGGAAATCACTTGAAGGCATTCTAAATAGAATAATGTATTGTTTTATGATGTTTTGGGAATCCTATTGGTGATCTTCTTAGTGTAGAGTTGTGTCTCAAAGAAGTACGACTATTCCAGGGAACAATCTATTTGATTGGCCTATTGGAACTTACAAAAATTTTGAGTTTCTTACATAATTGTGATATCCCAAAATTATTTTCCCACTACTGTCCATATAAGTGACTAAACTAAAATTATATGTATACACTAGTGGAATATCATGTCTGTCATAATTCAATGTGTTTTCTAGCCTAAAAAAAAAATCCCCAAAGGTCAATACTAAAGCCTTGATAACAAATCAAATATTTGAGCCATGCCCTTATTGAAAACCCTATTTGTCAGTTAATAACTTCATGTCTTCCACTATTTCCCTATACACCCCACCCATCATCTCATTTGGACCATCATAGTGATATCATTAAATGTCGCTATTTCATGGGGTCAATATTCTATTATATCAAGCAACCTACAAAATAATGACAAGAAATAAAGTGTGCAAAGGTATCGCTCTTTCGCGTTACCCATATTCTATTATCTCTAGTATATTGCAAAACAATGATGACAAAAACAAAAGTTACAAAGATGTTGCCATTTCACAAAACATATATCATACTATACTAAGCGATCTACAAAATAGCGATAAATAAAAACAAAGTCTATCAAAGTATCGCTATTTCACACAACTTATATCCTATTATATTGAGCAATACGTGAAATAGCGATGAAAGGAGCCAAGCCCATGGAATATCGCCATATTGCAAAGAAGGATTTTTGTTGAAGAAGAGGGCACTACGATATAGTGTGTTGGTAAACAGATTTGTCACTGTGAATTCTCCTTTAAAATTGACCCTGTTCGCCCAAAGAGAAGTGACAACTGTTCCAACAGTTGGAGAGATTGCAATCAATCTGCAATCTTCCTCTGCGTTTGAGAGGGGCATCTCCCTCGTATGATGGGGGTATATGAGATTTTTGTGTACTTTTAACTTGAAAGTACATAAAGGAGAAAACATAGAACCAAAGAAATATAAAGAACAGAAACCCCAACAGTAGACATACGAATACCGATTGATATTTCACAATAGATAATGATTACAAAGATTTAGCATGAGATGTGCTTTAGATATGCAATGTTGATGAAAGAAAGACAACAAACCCCAACATATGAAGAAATAAGTTGTACCAACACACATTTCAGGATACCAGGAAATGATGGATTTCACCAAAATGCATATATTTTGGAAACAAAACCAATGGATTGCACCAATACACAAAATTAATTACTTATTTAACATAAGAGAAATTAGTAATAATAAATTATGAATACATTCAAGGCATACGAATTCAATGCACTCTTCATTGTTCTCTTGAAAATATACAAGTTCAAAAGCATTGTGTGCACAAATGTAAAAACCCAAAGTTCTCTAGCATCTTCCCTTCTATAAGAGTCCCCCCCTACAAATGAAAATAGCCTTGCATTTATAGGCTTCCCAGAATAACCACCTCAGTAACTAACTTGGATAAGTTAATAACTAACTCATTTTTATGCAAAAAGAACTTAGTTAGAAACTACATCACTTTTGCATGAATAAGGTCCAGTTTCTAATCTTTAATTACAATGAGTGACAAAAGTCACATAAAAAAGAACCACTTGAAACATTATAATTTTCAAGTTATGGATCTTGTTGAAGTAGTTCTCCATCATCATTTGCTTCATTCGTTGTCATCTAGTCACGTAAGGATACAAAACATATATTTTCATTTGAAAAGAAAATAAAACTTTGAGCCTCTTCATAAGGATGAAAAAGGATCATGTGTTGCAAATATCCATAACTTGAGCTATATCCATCATTGACATAAATTATCCTTTCACCAACATGTTGCTACTTCATTACACTTAGACATGCACATTGTATCAACCTATCAATCCTTTGCATCGAACATATTCTAAAATAGAGGTGGTAGCTTCTATTTGAAATATGCACATTCATTCCCGTCAAAGTTAACTCTATTTGGACACTTTCATTCTAATCACAAAATTATTTCCTCGTTATATTTTGTCTAGCTCTCGACATGCATTGTCAACATCTTCACATTTCACATGTAGAACACTTATGAATATTAAGTATTTTCACTCGATAACTATTACCAACTTCTTCACCAACATTTGAAGAGATTTTCACTTGTCAAGAATCATAACCATTATATTTAGATTGGTACTTTAAATAACTCCTCCAAGATGGTGCTTTATGATTTTCCTTTCATCGGTATTTTGGAAGTTCTTTGAAACTTCGTAAGCTTTACTTGCATTTTTAGTAAACCGTTATCTACTTTTGAACTTTCATTCACACTTCACACAAAGCTTACAATGTCAAAGGTCATATTTCTTCGAGGTTCTTTGTCCAACAGTTCACAGATTTTGGTCTATATTTTTGCAGTTTACATACATTAATACCCTATGTCTCGTATTGCAAATGTTTTGCAATAATCGTAGTCATAAGATGACATCACTTCGGGGCATTATGTCATATAGCTCACTTGCCTTGTGTGAGCTTCCACGATTTGCAACATTATCTACCAGAGCAGCTGCGACTACAACATCTGACGCAATTCCTCTATCCTTTATGCTTTCATAAATGTCCAGACCACGTAAGGAACTGGAAAAGGTTGGTGCATTCAAATTTACACCTGTCGTTTTGAATGAAAGCTTTTTCAGGAAATCCATTTTGTGCATATCCTACAATCATTGCATTCGCTGAGATGACATCTCTTTGAAACATTCTGTCAAATGGTTTGCTTTCCTGTGAATGTTTCCACATTTTGCAAACATGTCCACTTTCAATTATGCTTTGATGAATGTGCATTCTCTGTTCTATAGCCTCATTTTAGCACAAGCTGGCATATTGCTGATAAAGGTTGCGGAGTTTAGATTTAAACTTGCACAGTGCATTCGCTTGAACGTCTCTAAGGCCTTTTCAGCAAACCCTATTCTGCGCATATCCTGAGATCATCGCATTCCATGGGACCACATTTCTGTGAGGCATTTTGTCAAGCATTTCACTTGCTTTGTTAATGCTCCATGATCTCCATGGTTTGCAATCACGTCTTCGAGTGCATCTCAATTTGACTAAATATCTTATCTGTCATACATCTTGGCTTCTACTTTAAAAAATACACCAAACCATTGCTTACTAGACCATACAATAAATAATCAGCCAAAGGATTCTAACACCAATTCTTACTTTACTCTTACTGTATAAATCATATTTTTTGAATATTTTATGCCACTCCAGCATTTCGTAATTCTCCTCCTTCAGGAAATGGGTGTAAGCACCAGCACGATGTAGAGCGTAGAAAGACTGAAATCTGATGATAAAGAGTGCAATAGGGGGTAACGTTGTATTGTTCATTTGTGTAACCATGTGCATGTATTCATTGTGACCCCATGACATAATAACCTTTAACAGTCCACACTTATCAGAATAAACATCCATACTTTATGTTGTATTCGGGGTTGTAGTAATCTGGGTTACCTTTAAAATACTGGTGATGAACTATGGATTCATCGAATACACATCCAATAGGGAAAGTGTCACCTACAACAACCCATTGAGGTTCATCTCCAAAACTAGGATGAAGTAGCACCTTGGCCAAACCATGAATGAGTCCAGTCAAATGAAGCCAAACTTCATTGGGATAATCTTTGTGAATGACTTCTGCTGTTTGGAGGAGATGCTCAATTTGGGGCTCTTCTAGGTCAGGATTAGACTCATCTACAAACTCATTCAGTAGCTCACAACGTTCCCAAATGCTCATCACAACTCTGTCAAGCTTACCATATTCTTCACACTTGCGTAAAACAAAATCATAAGTCTAGTTAATGTGTTGAGTCCTATAAAACTCTTCCACAATTTCCCGTCTTTTGCTTTCCTTTCGATAATCTCTAAAAGCATGGCCAAATGCATTGCTTTCTGGTGTAACAAAGCCGCCATCGAAAATCAGTTCTTTTTGAATTCCTCAGCAGGATTCCCATCAATAAGGATTTTACCATCTCCAAGAAGGGGCTCTGGAATAGTGATCGTCATTTGTAATTCCTGCAACTTCAACCTCTAACTCTAATAACAGCCTTACCAAGTGCACCAGAAAATTTCCAAAATCTAGTGAAATACATTATGTGTGTATTCTGCCATCATTGCAACCAATGAAAATCACTTTCTTTTCATAGCTTCTTCTTCCTCTTTTATAAAAAATTTTATGGAAGAGGTTAAGAATGCTCCAAAATGGAGCATTTCTAATCTTTTTGACAAAGCAGGCCCACAAGGTTAAGAAATGAGGTTAAAAATGCTCAGGTTTGGAGCATTCCTAACCTCTCTTTTTTTTTGGGGGGGGGTGAGAGGTTAGAAATATGGGTTAAGAATGCTCCAAAATGGAGCATTTCTAACCTTCTTTTGCAAAGGTTATGATTATGGGTTAAAAATGCTCGAAAATGGAGCATCTTTAACCATTTTTTTAAAAGATTATGACCTTGACTCATCGACCACGAAGAAGAATAAAGGAGAGATGAAAATGAAATTCTAGACAACTTTTTCCCGCAAAAAGGGCACAATATTAAAATAATATAAAATATTAAATTATTTTTTTGAAAAATAATTTAAATATATATATATATATTTTTTTTTTGAAGGGTATCCCCGCGACTCACTGCCCAACGATTTCCCTTTACGGGGCGAGCAGTGAGGCGAGACTAGTCCCTACGACCATGGGATAACCAACACCGCCCCCAAGTGTCCGTAAAGGGGTAATTTCGGGCCAAAGAATCGGACCCAAGACCTCAGGCATGAACACCCAAGACTTGACCAACTCTACTAACCCGTGGGGGCAATAATCTAAATATTTTAAATTTAATGCACAGGCTTGAGAAAAATTACCATATCTTCTAAACGGTAAGGATTTAAGTGTTGAAATTTGAAACATGCATTTATGATAGGAAAACAAGATAAAAACACAATTTACTCATGAAGAATCCTAAAATGAGAGATTTTAATCATTTCTAGGCAACAGACACCAAAAATTGAAGGTTTAAAATACGACAAAGTATGAAATGGGTTCAAGTGAAAGTTGGCCACGTGATACAAAATGACGCTTAAATCCTAGCTGTCAACTGATTTCCCTCAATTTGTGGTAATTTTCAAAATTCTTCCATTTTTCATATTTTGACTAGTAATGACCTTGGACAACGTTCTCATTACTTATGCATAAACACCCATTGGATCTTTACTCCACACTGAGACTGATTTGATGTTCAATTTTAAAGGTATGCCAAATATGGGGGCAACATAGTGATAACAAAGTAACTTAAAGTATTATCACAGTATTGCCAAAGGGAACTAGTAAAGAAATCATAAGAATGTGATATAGTGAGGGTCCAATAAAATATCGCCAGATCCCAAGATCGACACAATTAATGAAAGATGAAGTTCTGATATAGTGGTAATAGTTGGATTACATGCCGCCATATTGCAAGGAGCTAAAATAAAGGGGAAATAAGTGTTGCGATATAGCGATTACTAATTTGTGATACTGTGAAAAGGGTGAGCCGAGGCAAGTTGATTAATGACATCAGTATGTCATAAATCAAAATTTCAAAAGGGTGGTAGAGCTATTAATGGCATGCATGAATTAAATTCAAAAAAGACCCTCAAGAGCCACCATTAATAGTTGATTTTTGCTTGAAATTTTTTATTTCAACCTAAAGAATTATATGGAGTGAGCTCTGCGACCAGGAAGAACAAGCCAGAATCACTTGCAATAGCTTACAAGTAAGTACTTCATTACTTCTCAAGCTACAAAATTTATAAAATTCAGTTGCATCTCCAATAGGAAGCATAAGGTTAAAGTACCTAGGAAGAAGGAAGAATCCAAAGGAGGTGAAAGTTCAAAAGGGGGCGAAAGCTCTGAAAGAAAACTTGGGACAACAAAACCAGCTAAAAAGCTAATGCAAAAATCATTATTAGATGCAATACCTAGGTTAGCAGATATTGGAGCCAAAAATGTGTTTAAGGATAGGCTAGAGCATTGTTCGGATGCTACAATTCCCATAGCAGGGGGAGATTTATTTTGGTACTTTTATCAAAACAGAGATGAGAAGGTCCCTATGTTGAATCCCTGGACCTTTGATGTTGCAAAATCGATAGTACCAAATGTCTTCATTGATGTTGAATTAATTCAAGTCCTAGAAGACAATTATCATCTAGTGACCAGAACCATCAAGATGCCTAGTAGAAATCCTTTTCTGGTGGTGATAAAATCAGCTATTGTTGACTGCTTCATGTTGAATAAGCAAGCCTTGACTAGGGTCGATCTTGAACAATTTGAAATTCATTATAATAGATTGCACAAAACATTTAGAAAGGATGAGCTCTCATACTCTTAAAGGAGGGTTATAAATAATAAACCCTTAGTAATTACAGGCAGCGAGCCATTTCCTATGGAGGATTTTCTTGTTTACTTTCAGAAAACCTACTTTGCCTTATGTCAGATATTAGGAGAGGATGTCAGGGCAAAAATGTAAATATCACAAATGTGCATGGCCATGAGAATACAAAATTCTAAAGTAAACCTTGAATTTGACTTTGCATCTGAACTAGAGAAGAAAATTTGTGATCAACTTGTGGCGTGGATGATGGTATGATGAATCAATAATGATCCAGACAACTACTGAGATGGGGGGGGTGAATCAGTAGATAGAAAAATGACTAAACTTTCACCAAACTCAAAAACAATCTCACAAGTCAATCTCTGAACTAACTAGTTCAAACATTGAACTACAAATTCCAATATCACTGTCAAGTATACTGGTTGACTATCATAATAGAATAATAGCATAATAGCTCTGAAACTCTCAAACCATTTAACCAAAACATCCAGCTACTTAACTGACAAAAGTAAAAGCACATTTCATATTACTGTCGGTCCTCTTATCATATCTAAGTGGATTTAATAGTTAAGAAAATTAACCATAGCAAACATAACCACCAAAAACATTTACCACTTGACACATTGATTTTGACATGGAAACCCAAATGGGAAAAACCACGATGGGGATGAATACCCACAAGTATTTTGAACTCTTCTGAAGTTCGCCTTGTTAGGAGCCAAGCCTGTTAAATATTTTACAAAAGTCTTGTTAAGAACAAATCCTGTTAGGGACCACCTGGTTAAGGGATTGACTATAATGCCCTATTAGAAGAAATACCCTATTAGGAGTAACCTTGGTAGAGGATTTTAAATCCAAGCTAATGGATCACTTGGTTAGAGGATTTAGATATCACTAAGCCTGTTAGAGCTTACCCTGTTAAGGAATTTGACTGTTGTAATTGTTAGAGACAACAGGGGTTTGTTGATCTGGTGAATAGCACTACTCTGCTTGATCAAATCCTTTTCATGCTCCTATCTACCTTCACACATACTATAGATACACCTTTTGGTTTGGCAACCAATCACACTTACACTTAACCAAAATTGCCAACACTACAACAAAACAACTCATTGACCTTATAAAAAAACAATAGGTCAGTAACACATCACAAACCTAAGATCTCATAGATATTACAAACAAATCGGTTCAGGTATGACCGTTGGATTGCATAGAAATCATTGCAAATCATTCAAGATAACCTCGACCACTCCTTGATCACCGCTTCATCGATCCCTGTAACTCATCATGTGGTTTCCACTTCATGCAATGAACTTGCTCATTCCCAAGATAAAATTGTTATCTCTACGGGCTAAAAACTATTTGAAACTCTTCACATACAACATGCATATGTGGCATAATCATTACCATTCATAATTTGATCATAAACCAATACAACCAATTCACCAAGCTCCATCGGTTAGGGTTTAGCACATCAACAGGTAGGGTTACCGGTTGATCTCATTGCTTCTCAAGTAATATCGGTTTCCTTCACTAGCTCACCTACCAGTTGCAAAACAACATCGTAACAACATCATTACCGGTTATAATTGACATCAATGACAACATAATAGTTCATCAGTACAATCTTCATGAAAATGCCAATAGTGGAAGGAGAAGAAGAGTTGTGACTTTCACCACTATTCCCTATTATGTTATTTGGTTTTGTTTTAGAACAGACAAGCTTTTAGCCAATGATTAAAACTAGGAATGGTGGATGACCAAGGAAATAGGCTACTAGTGCAATTGTGGTATTATTTATGGGACAAAAGATGCAAGGATTGTGACTATAAAGTTTTTCATGATTCATTTGTTATTGTGATTTTTGGTTCCCTCGACCATCAGGTTGAAAGATTAACACTAAATTTGAGAATGGTGTTAAGACCACTTGCCTTTGATACTAAAAAGGGTTATACTCATAATTTTTCTAATTGGTTCTATACGGGAGAGCATACTATTATCAAAGTGTATGGGTGCCCTCAAACTCCTCACTTGTTACCTCTATTTGTGTTAGACAGGCTTGCATTTTTGGAATTTATGTGGAAAATATTGTGGCTTGAGAAGGAAGTGATAGAGAAAAGAAAGAAGGGGACATTCTTGCCCCATGTCACTAAATGTGTAGAATTTTACATTGGATCAAATATGCCAGAAATATTGCAAGGATATCTGAAGGCCAATTACTCTTTAAAATCCAGCCAGGAGAGAGTGTGTGATCCTAAATGTCATATTGGTTATTTTGTTAAAAATAGTTTCACATGAGGTACTAATACAAGAATATTTGATTAGGAATTGTATATCAGTTCAAGACATTGTGCGGAGTAGGAAAAAGTGGCATGTCATAATGAGATTAGAAGAAGAAAAGAAGAAAAGGGACCCTAGTTTCCTTGGATTTTTCAATTAAGAAACTGATGAGTTAAAGAGAATTGATTTGTGTTTAAATAATTTCGAAAGAATTTATGGAAAATCAACAGGTGGTGGATCCCTGCCAAAAAAGGCCACAATTCCACCAAAGAAACCCCATGGGGTTGTTATTCACCATGTATCTGATGATGAATCTATGCAAGAGATTTCTCCTACCTCACCCACATCCAAAAAAAAAGATAAATGACCCAGATCCCGTTGTAGCTTATGAAGAGTTGAAAGGAGAAGGTGACACTGATGAGGTCATCATTGCATTAAGGGCTTTAAAGGGTGATGAAGGGGTGGATCAGTCGCAAATGGCTACACCAAGATATGAAGAAGAAACCCATGGATATTAATCTCAAATGGAAGAAGGGATAGAGCCTATGAACAGTATGGATGAGAGAGTAGCCATATCAATGAGGTTCTTAGAAGATGATGAGTTCATCCATACTCCTGAGTTCAAATATTTTTGGATGAAAATAAAAATGAAGGAGTTTGAGGAAAGAAAATGGATAAACCTCGTGGGTGTGGATGAATCCAAGCATGAGGAAGTTATTTCTCAAACCTTCAAAGAAATAAAATTGATGATATACATATTACTCTAGCGGAAGCAAGGGAAGCGGTCATGAAGTGTACTATGTTGATTATTCCAAGAATGACCCTAAAATAAATGTTTTTATTAGATCAAGTGAGGCAACAAGAAGACCACATGTTGGTAGCAGAGTTTGATTCTGATGAAGCAATGAGTGGTACAAGGTATAATCCCAAAACTGAGATACTAGCTACATGGGTGAATTTCAAAAGCACCAACAAACCAAAGCTAGTAGACATGGTGAAATAAACATAAGGAATGACAATTTTAAAGACCATGAAAGATACCTCCCCATTGGAGATGGCTACATTGACCATGCATTCTACTATGTTCACAAGAGATGCAGTAAAGCACATGTAGCAAAAATAGTTGAGCTTGAACAAGGGCACAAGGAAATGAATGATGAAATTAATAGGTTGTATGTTGAAAATACTATATGGAAAGATAAAGCAAGAGGCCAACCTAACAATCAGAGTAAATCCATCATCATGCACAGACATGCTACCCCGACACCTATAGATAGCACTAAGGATAGTAAAGGATGGGATGAAAAGAAGAAAAATATGAAAAGGAGATCAAGGAATTAAGACTAGCCAATGAAGAAGCCTTGCAAAGAATTCCACAGCAAATCCTCACTACTTTTGAGAAAATACTGGCCCATAGGGTAAAACTCATTATTGACAGGTTGGATGAGGTGTATAAGGGCTATGAGTCCCTGTTGAGGATGATGGGTACGTTTAAAGAAAACAAACCTAAGTTGGAATCTTTGGCAAAAAGATGGCAACCAACATATCACACTTTAGTCACCTTGTGCAAAGTAACACAAAGAGATCCCTATGCTCCTCCCACAATAAAAGAGACTGAGAAAACAATAAGTACAATCATTGAAGAGCTCAGGTATGTTTCCAGTGAAGAATATAAAGTGAGGGCCGAAATTGATTCTTTTAATACATTTCAATACTGGACCACACCCCATATCATTGATAAGGATAAGCACATGAGGGATTTCAGTGATTGGAAAATTAATTTATGTCAAATGGTGCCAAAAATTATCACACATATGAAGGAAGAAAGGGATATGAGTATTCAAAGTTTCAATTTGTCTTAGGATAGGATCATAACATTGGATGTTGGTTATTTAAAGTTTGTTACAAAGGTGAGAGAAGCAACAAACAAAAAATGGAGAGACCACTTTGTGAACATGCATGTCATCTAGAGTTTCAAATTGCCTAGTGACTACGAGGTATACCAGTGGGAGGCGACATACTTGAAGGCCTCAAGGGATTGAGTGCTCGGAAGATCACTTGGTGGATGTGAAGCACACCCAACTTAAAGTAGAACCTTGCTAGACCCAAGGGTCATGGGTTGCTACTCATAATGTCATGATAAAAGGCTTACTTACATTCACCGGCTATTCTCATATTTCATTATTGTGTTCTATTTCATACTTGTTACAAAAATTTGTCAAAAAAATTTAAAATATTTTAATCAAGTTTTCTTTTAACTATGCACTTATATAATTAGTTCTGAAGGGTTGCAATGTAACAGTTTCAAGCTTGTTGCTTCTCCTAATTTTGTTATATAAGGGAGAAACCAGGACCGATTAAAAGGGATATATAGAATATAGAAGAATAGAGGCAATAACAATAGAAAATTTTGTACTTCTTTACAATGGTTGATTATAATAAAAGAATCCAAGTTTCCTATGCTCGGTTATTTGTTGATGGTGAATGATAAAATATCGTGTGGTTGTCTCCAATTTATTCCTTTCTTATTTGTTTAATTTAGGATATCAAAGATATTTTTGATTTATCAAAGTAGCTTTCTCGGTTCTGTGTGATTTGGTTAATTGGCTTTTGTAAGGCATAATTAAATTTTATTTAATTGAATTACAATAATTTGGAAGACAATAATTGGATTAACAAGAAGAACCAAATAATATTACATTTTTGCATGTTTATATAAAGTATAAACACATTTGAATGTCAAGTGACTTGAATTAAAATTAGGAACTAGATGTATGTGACTTTGTAGCCCTGAAAGAAGGCACCGGTCATAATTATATAAAATAATTCTCATTGGAGATTCAGTTTTCTTTATTTATTTCAAAAAAGTAAGTAGGAGTAGGAGTAATAAGGTATAAGAAATCCACTTTAAACATATGTGCCATATTAAGTGGATCTAAATCAGGTTTTCGATACAAAATTATGAATTTTCTATATTCATCGAAGGTATACCCGCCAAGGTTTTGCAGAGCCCAAAGAGCAGAAGACATCTTCTCGCATAAGATTCTTGTTCGTTGGCCAGGTCAATTGCACAACCTGAATATAGGACTTGGCACATTCTTAGGGTTTTGAGATCTATTGATTTGGGAACCAACATGGCCTTTTGTTTAGTCTATGTTAGATGGGTATCTGATGATTCTTCTTTGGTCATCTGCAAGTCTTGTTGGTGGTCTAAATTGAAGTTTGTTGTATTGACATATGCTAATTGTTTCATCTTTTGGACCAACTCATGTGTTTTGTTGGTCTATGGGGTAGCATGTGGTTGGATGGGAGCTATTTGGGAATATGTGGAAGGTATGCCAACATAGTATAATCATTCACGCATTTCATTTGGGGTCGATGGTTTTGTATAAATATGTTACAACTCATTAGGCCAACCTAGTAGATATTTGTTAGGTTGTGATTGATATATAAAGGACAACTAATATATATTAATATAATAAGGATTACAAAAACTAGTTCAAAGAGCATACCAGGAGGAAAGAACCAGTAAGAAAACATCTAGTTATAGCTTGATATGAATTGAAAATGTTATCAAGATACATAATATATCTCAAAAAATTAATCATAAAACTATCACCTATCTAAGCTAGACATTGGCCGAAATCATAATACAAACAACAAGACCACATCGATAGGAGTCATCCCAATGTTTACTATTCCAGGGCCAAAATAACTCGACCAACACTTATCGGCCAAGTCACGCCGATGTACAACCAATTGGGTTCATCAGTCACACAATGACCATTGAAGTCGCAATCTGAAAGTCCTCCCAAAATATCATCTCACCCAGATGACCTCGGCTCCACAAGTTCATTGGCCAGATTCTCACCGAACAAAACCCCATCGTCCAGACAATAAAAGTTGGTCTGACATTTGACAAGTCATTTTGAAGATCAATTTTACCTCAAAGCTCCTCTATACTCAATCTGTCGCCATGAGTTACGCCGATAGCTTTTCCAAAATTACTCAAATGGCATCGGTCTGACTTGCGCCAAAGCAATCCCCATCGACCTGACTCTCCATATTACTAAGACTCTTACAGAGAGCTCGAGATACACCAAAGACTTCCAATATCGATCAATCACACCGATGGATAGCAAACACAACCTCATCGACAAGACTCCCTCCGATAAGACTATTCTGACCCATCATCGGCTAGACATGCTCGATCGGTAGAATACATATCGATAACCCAAGTCAGCCCAATAGTAATCTCTATTCGATCATCAGCCAGAGTCACACCGATCACACAAACCAAAGACAGATCAAGATTACTTCGGAGGTCAGCCAGAGTCACACCGATCAGGTCACCAAAGGGGACTTCTCCAGTATTGCTCAGATCGGCAAGACATCTTAGTGGTCTCACTGATATTTCTCTCTCAGAGGTTTAGACCAGTAAGATATTGATTAAGGTTAGGACTCCCGATCTTACAAATTCCACATATAGCACCCTTTGGCCAGACATCGGCTAGAGTCACATCGACCACACACCATTGGCCAGAGACCCCAACTCGGTATGAGTCTTTCCTAAAGGACAAGATTGTTGTGTTGAGAATAATAGAGGATGAAGATGTGTTCAAATTCATTGTGATACGAGTCAGGGGTTGGAATATGTAGTAGAGTAGAGGTGAAGGCTATTTCAAAGATTTATTGAATTGTGAACTATTATCAACATTCTGGAAAATGCTTTTTCTGTAGTTCAATCTTGTTGATATCATTGTATTAGAAAAATTGTTCCCTAACTTGAATAAGTGATCTTCAACATGTTCAAGTTGTATCTTTCCCTAAGGTTGTATGACTTAATCTGCAAGTCATCTTCCAAAGCAGTGAGCTTCGTAGCCCTTGGCCTATATAGTGTGTGTGTGTGTGTGAGAGAGAGCTTGATTTTCACTATGGTTTTCCCAATTTGGGTTTTCCATGTAAAATTCTTCGTGTTCCTATGTGGTTACTATTGTTGTTTATGTAATTTGTTTACATGCATATGGTGAATGGAATTCACCCCCCTCTCAGCAATCTAGTGGTGTTCAACAATTGGTATCAGAGCCTTGTGCTTGAAGAAGTAGTTTAACCACTGACGTAAATTCGAGATTTGAACACTATGTTTGAAGAAGAAAATATGGATTTGAATGAGTGGGACTCCAAAGTTGTTATTGATTTGGAAGGAGAACTAAGATGTACTCTGGTAGATCTAGATGAAAGTAAATAGAAATACAAAAAGGTGCAACAAAACATTGCCCATCTAAGAAATTACTTGATGAAGGAAGAAATACCATGGATGATTTGGAAACAAAGATAAATGACAAGATTGAAGAGTGTGCCAGACTTGAAAAGGAATTGACTATGCTGAAAAAGGAATTGAAAGATGTAAATGAGTATATCGACAAAGGACTAAAGCTTAAAGGTGGTAGTGAAGTGCTTGATGTGATGTAGAGTGCTCAAAAACATAACAAAGGCAAAGGCAAGCTTGACTTTGATAAATAAGAAAGTTCCAAAGTTTCAAACAAAGAAGATAAAGGAAAGGGAAAGGTCAAGGATGAATTGATGAGAAATAATTATGATCAACGAGGTTCACTCAAGTCTGGAACAAGAAGGATTTCAAAAGGAGTCCTCGGGTACTCAAATTGGGTAATCATCAAATTTCAATGGGAACTATTTTTCATGCAATAAGTTTAGACATAGAGCTAGTGAATGTAGAAGTCAGATCATATCTCAATTGCTTAATGGTCAATGTTACAATTGTAATAAGTTTAGACATAAGGAAAAATTAATGCAAAAGTAGGACGTATTGGAATGGATATGGAAATATCGAGTATGGCATAAGTACTTAATTCTTTAATAGATATTGCTATCTTGCAATTTATTTGGGAACAATGTCATTATGTGTAGATCTAATTTGAAAATGAATGGGAATCCAAATGGAAATGGTTCTCAGCAAGGCCTAGTTTGCTACAATTGCAACAAATTTTGGCATATTGCCAAATTTTACAAAGGAAGGAACGAGAAGAATAATCTAGAAAAGAAGATTGATGTTGATGCAGAGAATCAAAAGATGCAATTTAGATATGGGTTAAGAAATCTAAAGGAAATGTGGAAGAAATATATGAGGATGGGTCCACATCTATTATTGGTGTTGGATCCCCTTCTAAAAAATAAACAAATATGCACTAGTGGGGAGAATTGAATGCAAATCTTGTGTACCCCCCCTAATATTTAAATGTTGAGATTCCTTCAACATGTCAGAGGTTAGAAGTATATTTCCAGAGGTTAATAGATAATTTCATTGGTTCGAAGAAGTGTTTGTAAGAAGTGGCAATACAGAGTATCATGTATTTGTGTAAAATACATTTAAGTTGGTGAAACCCTAAATGGATAGGTACAACAAGTATATATATTGAATTTAAAATTCATTATGATCACTTGTGAATTTGAGGAGCTCTTGGGTGTGAAATTTGATCAACTCAAGCTACATACAAAAAGAATTATTTCTTGTAATTTAATTTTCAATGGCAAATTCCAAAATTTTAAGTGTAGACACATAAATTTGTCCACTAAATTAAATAAATATTTAATATTTGTTTAACACTATTATTCTTATATTAATTAAATTCACATTTAATTAATTCATTTCAAACCTATGCTTCTAATCTAATTAAATAAATTTTATAAATTTATTTAAATTACTAACTGTACAACTATTAAATAAATCTATCAATTTATTTAATTCTCATTTTCCTCTCATTTAAATAGATTAACATTTATTAAAAATCCTTAAAACAAATCCCTATTTAAATAAATCAATATTTATTTAAAAATGCTCATCTACTTGCATACTCCTATAAATGCAAGTTGCGCCATGTTGTTTTAATTAAATAAATTATTTAATTAAAATCCTATTTGTCCTCACCCATTTGCTCACTAACCCTTCTTCTAGATTCTTCTAATCTCTTCCAAATTATCCTAACCCCCCTTCTAATCACTTGCACAATCCTAACCCCAAATTAACCCCCAACCCATCATCTCACCCATTTAAGACTTTTGCAAAGTCTTAAAGGCTTCCCTTCTTCAACAAGTTAACCCACATGGGTCTTGTCCCCTTGACCAAGAACTAACCATGGGTAACCCTTGCACAAGATTTTTCCCATTGGATAATAGCTTTATCCAATAGCCCAACCACATGAGGTTACCCTCATGTCCCCTCAAGCATTTAATGCCTCTTCCCTCTCCTCTCAATCCCTCTCATGATGCCACTTGTCACCATTGAATTTGTGGAAGTTGCAAACATGGATTGAGGATCAAGCCCTCTTCATGCAATCCTATCTCTTGCTAAGACAAATCAATCCTAGCTATCCAATCAACCATTTTGCCTATAAAAGGAACCCTCATCCTCAAGAAAAGGAGGAAGCATCTTGAGCATTGTTATTATAGTTGCATAGACATTTATACTAAGCTTTCTCATAGAAATTATATCTTGTGCATTTGCATAGCAATAGAAGTTATTTTCAACCACATTCAATCCTTCATTTGACATCCATGGTTACATGCTAAAAACTAAGGGCTACACTCAAGCAAGCTTTTGGATCTTAGAGAGGAGAAGAACAAGGGAGAGACAACAAGAGCACAATGGGAGCATCTTAGGGAGTCTCTTATCTCTTCTTTTCATTTGTGTTGCTTCCATTTGCATGCTTTTCATTCTCTTTTGATATGTATTTGAAAGTTTAGAGTTTATTTGGTTTTAGTTTTTGAGACTAACTTATTGATGTTTGAGATTTGGTTTTGTTTGTCCCATTTCATGTGCATCCTTTTGGCACCCACTATGGGGCTTCAGTCCCATATCCAACACTAAGAAGTTAATTTTTTAACAAAAAAAATTGGAAACTTGCAGATTTTTCACGTACAAGTCACATTTTAGCGCTTTCAGCATGCAGTTTAGTGCCTTTGTTCTGAGTTTTAGCACTTCTTCAAATGCTCATTCTAACATCTATCTGCAGGTTTAGCACTTTTGTTAATTATTTTAGCGCTTATGCTTTTTATTAGCACTTTTGTCACTTATTATAGCCCTTTTTCTCTCTATTTCAATGCTTTTATTTTCACCAAAACAGTGCTTCTATTTCACCAGATTGGTGCTTTTGTAACATGCATAGAGCTAATTTGTGTAACACAAAGGAAATTTATAGGCTTGTGATCCCACAATGTTGACTAATTTTTCTAAGGTTTTGCAGGTGCTAATGTTTCTTGTAGGTTCAAGGGAGTTAGATTAAGTTTAATTGACTTTTGTTTCAAGTTTTCTTTTTTTACAAAAGTCTTAAAAAGAACCCATCTTTCATTTTGCAAAGGTTTCAAAAAGAATCACACATTTCTTTTGGTGCTCTCTAAAAAGAATTTCATTTTTCTTTGGTGCTTAAAAAGAACTCATCTTTCATTTCTTGCAAAAGGTTAAAAAGAACAACAAACAAAACCTTTATTTTTGCAAGTAGATCACACTTATCTTGGTGTAAACTAAAAAGAACAAAAAAATTTCATTTCTTGTTACAAAGGGTAAAAAGAACAACTCACATTTCATTTTGCAAGGTAAAACGAACAAGCCACATTTCCATTCACTACGAGGTTTTATTTTCTTGCAAAGGTTTCCAAAATTCTCAAAATCATTTATTGCATTTTTTTTCCTAAAAAGAACACTTCTTTTTTCTATCTTGGATACAAGGAACACCATGTTTGTTGGAGAAACATCTCCAAAGTAGCAATTAGATCACATTGCAATGATGGGATAAAAAGAATGCCATATCTTCTTTATCTTGCGATAGGCCTATGCTCTCCCCTTAATTGGGTGACCAAAATCTCAAACTCACTTTCAATTTTTTTTCATTTAAGATAAATCTATTAGCAGGCCTTCCCTCCCAAGAAGCCCATGAGGTCGGTGAAAGGGGAATGACCTAAGTGGGGAATGGCTAACGCCAATTATTCCAACCCACTATAATCAAATGTGCATTGGGATGAAAATTACATCCAATAGTAGTGTGCATTGATAGCCTTCCCCCAGTATCCTTGAGATATATAAAGTCGTTGTTCTAAAGGTTGGGAAGCCTCTTGAGGGAGCTTATCATTGACGCACCAAATGGAACCATTACTACGAACCTTAATCATAGAGACCAAAATAAGTCAAATATCTAAACATTTGTAATATCATAGTGCAAGGGTGGGGAAGAATCTACCCCCAAGACACTCACCATACATCTCCCAAGAAAATGATCCAATTGAGAAGCAATTCTCTTTGGTTCAATTTCTGGCAAAAGGCAAAAAAAATGGGCGCACCCTTGGGTGTGACAAGGTTGCTTGAGATGAAGGAATATCAGGATGTGGGCTATGATATTATCAAGTGACCCTTTTGACAATAGCAGAGTCTGGCTGATTTTGTATTTCGATTGTTCAAAAACCTGTGAAAAAAAGGGGATTTGAAAATATCCTAGAACATACACATTTCATCGAATTCAATCCAAAATTATCAAGAAAAGAAGTGTTTATATGTGCTTGTGTGCTTGACGTGTCTTCTTGTCAAAAAAATCATACATTTGAAACAAGTTACACCCCAACAACGATCTAAAACAAACAAATCACCACAAAATTTACAAATGTGTCATATCATCAAATCCCTCAAGCATATCAATAAATCCATATATCATCATCTTGAGAAGAATAAACCTAGCCAAAGAAAGATCTTAAAGAAGAGAAAATTTCTCTACATAAACTACAAATTCTTGTTGAAACATTGAACATTCCTTCACTATTTTCACGATTATCTACATGTTCATGGAAATGAGTTTGATGATGAATCTTTAAAAATGTGTTCCTTTCGACAAAGATCCATCTTGTCCCAATCTCTCAATAGAAGTGGTAAAATCTCATTGTCATAGCTACCTCAATAATAAATCACCTATTCAGTAATTTTTCATTTAGGGTAGTATTTCACTTTCAAAAACTCATCCTCCATCTTACATTCCACAACCCACAATCACCTATTAGAGATTCCAAGGTTCCACATTCCCTCTTCTTCATCATTTTTTGGAGTCCTTTTAAACGTGCATCTTCCACATTTTCTGCTCAAACCAAAATTTCATTCAACTCTCACAACAAAGAGGTCTTGTCCTTAAGTTCTTTCGGATATTGCTAAATTGCAACAAATATTCCTTAGTGTGTCTCTACATCTTGGACCAATCATCCTAAGGGGCATTACTAAGCATCATAGATAGGTTAAAACTAGCTTTTGAGTGCATCCTCTCATGGTTAGGTAGCTTGTGATTTATAAATATAAAACTTGATACACCTCATCTCACAATTGTTGAAAACCAAGTAAACAATCCCACACAAGACTTTCTTAACATCCAAAATTTTAGTGAAAGAGATCACTCATCTGCAAATATTTCAACTCATCATCACCATCATCAAAATCTTAGAACCATAAGAGGGTATCAACCACCCACTTTTCGCTCATCTCACTTCCACAAAAATGAACTTCAAACATGGCTAGGACTAGGTCTAAAATTCAGAGACGCCAACAAAATGAAATACATCAAGAATGGGAAGAGGAAGAAAACCTCAACCCCTTTCATCATAGAGAATTTTCAGGGGGAGAAGACCCAAAAAATCCTACACAAGCGGAAATAGAAGAAGCAACTAGTAATCCTAGGTTCAACAAACTCTTTGATTAGATTCTCAAGGGGGATGCTAGTGCCCATTTCCTAAGACTTTATCAAGAGGGTGAAAAACTCCCTTTAGACTTTTATGTATCACAACTTAGGGAAGCACCAGAACAAGCCCAACATAGCCATAGGCAAGAAAGAAATCAAGACGAAAGGAGGATGAGAAATACTCGCAATTATGATGATAACAACTATCAACAAGGGAATGTCCCACCTCCTCTCATAGATATGGATATTTTGAGACAAGTACAAGACCTAGCCCAACAATTAGGGAGGGCACAAAAGAGATATTCTCTCAAAGATATATGTCCCTATCGGTTTGATAGGAGCATTATCATGCCTCCTTTCCCACACAATTTTGAGATTCCAAAATTTGGCAAATACAAAGGAAAGGGAGATCCAAGAGACCATGTGAGAGAATTCTACTTCGCTTGCTTAGAAGTTATGTACGATAAAATGTACTTAATGTGCTCCTTCCCCTAAAGTCTAGGAGGATCAGCTATGCAATGGTTTCCACACTTCCCGGTGGAATCATGACATTTGAGGATAGTGCAAGAATTTGTCACTCATCATGCACACAACATAGAACATGATATCTCCATGGCTGATCTATGCAACACTAAACAAAATAATGGAGATTTATTCTCAACATTCTTTCAAATATGGAGACACCTTTCTAGTAGACAGTCCTTCCCCATTCCTGAGGAACAATTAGTTGAAATCTTCATTTCAAACTTAAATGAAGAGATGGAGTTTCACTTGGAAGTCAAATGTTTGAATTCTTTTAAGGACGTAATAGCCCAAGGACTCAAAATCAAGAAAAACCTTATCAAGAAGGGAATTGTCAAAATCTACAAAGACAACAAGGACGGTCCACGACTAGCATATAATAGTGACAAACCTAAGTTTTGTCCCAAGAACAAAAATATCGTTAACGATGGTATTGTAGATGCAAGGACTGTCAAGATTGCCCAACCAATAGTCAAAATAGTCAGGCAAATGGATAATCATAAGAAAAATACTACCAGCCAAGGTAATCCCTTAAACAATCAAGGAAATCAAGCTCCCAACACATAGCAAGAGGCACCTAAAAACAGGTACTCTACCTACAAACCAAATCGAACATATACACCCTTGGGAGAATCTCTTGAAAAGATATTATGACAACTTATATATTCTGACCTCATCACACTGCCCAAAACATCAAACGATGAACCACAAGTTAAACCTCCATGGTGGAGATATAACGAATATTATGAATTCCACAAGTGAAGAGGACACAAAACAAACAATTTCCATTGCTTAAAAGACATCATCCAAGACCTCATTGATCGGGGTGACATTGAAGTATACTGCCACACTACAAAAACTTCCAATATGGATCACACCATGTTCAATAATCCACTCCCATCATATGAGAAAGGGGGTCCCTCCCATCAAGGTAAGAACCAAGATAACACGACAAACTATACATGCGCACCATATACCTATACCGTCAATAATATTTATGATGTTAATGAACAAGTTACAACCATTACAATCAAAGGAAAAGATCTTGCATGCAACGTTGTTACCCACCATAGCAAGATTATCTTACCTGGAACACCATCAAGAGCGGCGTACGTGCCCAAACAAGATAACCATATGGACCAATTAGATAAAACACTAGCACTCATTTCCATACTAGAGATTTTGCACCTATCACCCTCACATAAAACTATCTTGGACCAAGCTCTCCAAGAAGCGTCAATTTCATCAAACCTAAACACAGATCAATTTCAAGCCATGGTTAGAATTTTGAAATCATCACCATGTATCACTTTCACTAAGAATGATGATGCATCCATTCAAAAACCTCATAACGCCCCTCTCCACATTGAGGGATTCATACATAAACACAAAATCAAGTGATTCTTGATCGACAATGGAGCTATCCTTAACATTTGCACATTGCAATTAATCACAACATTGGGTTATGTAGAAGGAGAAATTGATGTCAGAAAGAGGATCACCATCAAGGCCTATGACGATGTAGACCTCTCCTCTAAAGGGTGTGTTACTCTACTTGTAAGTGTAGGACCTGTGGTGAAGGATGTGGTTTGTCAAGTCCTAGACCTCCCTCTTCCATGCAATCTCCTACTGGGCAGACCATGGATTCATGCCACGCAAGCAGTACCATCCACTTATCATCAGTGCATCAAATTTCTATATAATGGAGTGGATATTACTATCCTTAGTGATGCTAACCCATTTTCCTTTTGCAACACTATAAGGCATCAACCTAATATTATTGTGCATAGCAATAGAGAAGCCACTACCTCACCATCATATGTCCACCTAGCTTCTCTCACCAGTACACTGATCCCTACACCCAAACAGGATAAGCTGAAGATGAAGGTAAAAGATGAATGCCCAGGAGAATATAATACATGTTGGGAATCAGTGTTCACATAGGTGTTATAAATTAGAGTTTATGTGAGTTAGTATTATGAATAAAAGACATAATATGAAGTTCTTGACAAACAACTTAATATTATTGTTAGGAGACATGATAATTAATTACTATGTTTGTTGTAGTTTGTTAGATAGGTAATAGGTTAGTGGTAAGTATGAGTTTGTATTGAGTTGTTAAAATAACTCAATATATTTAGTCGAGTTGTTGTGGGTTGTTCCCTAAAAAATAGGATTTTGGAATCCTATAAATATGTAAAGTGTTTGAATGAAAAATCAATGAGTAAAGGCACGTATTATTTTTCTTTTAATTATTTGGCTTCTTTGTCTCTGTCCATATTGTTAATATTTTTTTGTGTTGGTCAACTCCCTCTCTCACCTAGGACTCATGGAAAACCACAAATTTCACTCAAGCCACCTATTGCAGCAAATACCTATACACTTGATAGATTCACCCCCGAAAGATCACAAGAATAGGAAACTTTTGATGAAGACTTGGCAAGATGGATTTACAAGGACCCTTCAGATAAAGGTAAACAATAGATCAAGATCCCTACATAGAAGTATGGCAAAGGTTTTACCATGATGCAAAAGATGGGCTATGATGGCCATAGTGCATTAGGATCCCACAAGCAAGGTGTACAAGAGCCATTACAATCATTGTTAAAACCAAGAGATAAAACAGGACTCAGATTCAATTCTAGTTCAGGGGGCTCTTCTAAGCTCAAGCTTACAAGCAAAGAAAAGTAGTCAACTCCTAATCCCATCACTCCCAAAATCAAGCTAATGTCTATTGCAGACAAACCTACAACATCAGAAATTCTAAATCACGCAAGCACTTCTCAATCAAAGTCCGCACATACAACAAACAAGCAAATGGGTTATGTTACAAAAAATTCAATCACTCCAAGGTTACAACTCATTTGCATTTCAAACACCTAAGCAACACCAGCAACCCCAGCAGATACAAAACCTATAGTAGCTATCAAAAAACTGTTAACACCTGAAATCCCTATAAGATACAGTAATATAGTGTTACAAAGTGATTAAGAAATAGATTCACATGAATGCGAATGGGATTCTTTAGCTTCACAATCATCTGAAGGGGATTCTTTTGAAGTTAAGAAAGATAAAGGAGATGCATGGATCAAAACATTTTGGGATCCGGATACTGAGGATACTTCTAGGAGAGATAGGTCATCTCCCAAGCCTGATTACAAAGAGGAGAGTATCGACAATACCCTCAATAACACCATCCTAACCATAACTAATGAATCCTATGAACTCAGCCTAATTGATGAAGCAATGCCAATCATCCACCCCGAACTTGTTAACTAGGACGAGCAAAATCCCCAGTGCCTTGACACCTTCCAAAACGATGAGGTGATAATAGACTTTCTTGAATTATGGGATAACATACCAAGTGGGGATCACAAGGTTGGGTTTTCTATTGAACTCAATAGTGCAGCCTATTTTGGAGAGAATGCCAAAGCTTTCAATAGAAAAAATATAACAACAAAAAATGGATCTTCCAGTGAAAACCGCACTACGACACTTCTAGATCCCCCAAAAGGAAAAACAAAGGATGCATCCAAAGGTGAAAACCTCTCTGAGGTGCCTAAGGATGACAGGTTTGACAATTCTCTCCTTTGGTATCAATCAGGAGATATCATCCATTCTCATAGATGAGACCAAGGAAATCAATCTGGGATTAGAGGAGAACCCTCATAAAATCCATTTAGCAGCATCCTTAACATACATAGAGGATCCTAGCTTTGTGGAATTATTCAAAAAGTGGCACATAAACTTTTCTTGGTCATATATAGACATGCCTGGAGTGGATCCAGATCTAGTAATGCATCACTTAATAGTAGAAGAAGGAGCAAAACCAGTAAAACAAAAGCTCAGGAAAATGTATCCTCATATCACACTCTTAGTGAAAGTTGTTAGATGTTGGCTTCATCATACAATTGATTATGTATAATGGATATCCAACATCGTGCCCGTGGAAAAATTGATTGGGGGCATCCATATCTGTAAAGATTTCAGAGATCTAAACAAAGCATGTCCTAAGGATGACTTCCCTCTACCCAACATTGATATGATCGTGGACTTCACAACAGAACATGCAATGCTATCTCTCATGGATGGATTTTCAAGATACAACCAGATTAAGCTCGCCTCGGAAGATCAACACAAAACAACTTTCACATGCCCATGGGGAACATACTGTTGGAATGCGATGCCATTTGGTCTAAAAAATGTAGGAGCCACCTATCAAAGGGAAATTAGTACCATCTTCCAGGATATGATGTATACACTAATGGAAGATTATGTGGATGATTTACTAGTTAAATCATTAATAAGATAAGATCACCTTGTAGTGCTAGACAAAATCTTCACTAGACTGGAACAGTATAATGTCCAACTCAATCGAAAGAAGTGTGTCTTTGGAGTGACTTCCAGAAAGCTCCTAGGATACATTGTCTCAAATAAAGGAATTGAGGTTAATCCTACAAAAGTAAAAGCAATCATGGAGATTCCCCCTCCTAAGAACATCAGCTAGTTGTGAACATTACAAGGAAGGCTACAATCAATTCATCGGTTCATTGCACAATTGGCCGATAAATGTCATCCCTTCACACATCTTCTACATAAGAATGTCTACTTCAAATGAGAAGAGAATTGCCATCAAGCATTCTAGTAGCTTAAGAACTACCTGATGACGCCACCATTACTAACACCACCATCCCCAAATAGGCACTTGTTATTATACATATCAGCTATGGCTACGGCCTTAGGGGTATTACTAGCACAACATAATGTAAAAGGAAAAGAATGTAGAGTATACTACATCTTCGGGACACTAGTAGGGTATGAACTCAATTGTACACCTATTGAAAGAACTTGTCTCGCAGTAATTTTGGAAGCAACCAAACTGAGACACTACATGCTAACACATAAGATACAACTTATTGCCAAGATAGATCCACTCAAGTATTTACTCAGTAAAGAAGCGCTAACAGGCCGCTTGGCAAAGTGGGTTATGATCCTCGGTGAGTTCAACATAGAGTATGTGGACTGTAAAGAAATCAAAGGGCAAGTCATTGCAAATTAGTTGGCTGAAGCACCACTCATAGGAGACCATCCTCTCATGTCAAATTTTTCAAATCAGGAGACCTTCATAGTCACGCCAACACAACAATGGAATCTATATTTTGATGGGTCATACACTAGACATGGTTCAGGAGTTGGCATCTTGTTTATCACACCTCAAGGTGATAGCATTCCAAAATCATACAGACTCACATTCCCATGCACAAGCAACATAGCAAAATATGAGGACTTGATCAGAGGACTAAGAATGGCCATACAATGGAACTTGAAGGAGCTACAAGTATATGATGATTCACAGTTGGTCATTCGATAGGTTAATGATGATTACCAAACTAAGGATGATAAGCTCATGCCTTATAAGAAAATGGTTGATAGTCTCAAGGAATTATTTGATAACTCAATGATGAAAGAATAGTACCAAAAAGGTACTGGGGGGGGTGAATCAGTACAGACAAAAGCACACTCGTAAATTGGTTTGTCAATAGACACTATGCATTGACAGACAAACAGTAACACTGGTCCTAAAATAGAGTACAACCGGCAAAAACCCAGAATAGCTAAGACAAGCATAAACCGGTTGATACCTATCTTCTCATATACTCTAACACTTCATTTCCATTTCACCCTAATACATGAACAAGTAATCTACCATCAAAGATATACATATGAGCAACTAGATCAACATGATTTATTGCTTGATAGAAAACAACAAAGCATCACATGAGGAAGACATCACACATAACACACATATTTTTTCACATGGAAACCCAACTGGGAAAAACCACGGTGGGGATGAATACCCACAAGCTTGTTTTTGAACTTTTTAGAAGTCCACTTTGTTAGGAGCCTTGTCCGGTTAAAGACTGATACAATAGGTTCTGTTAGGAACCGTTCCTGTTAGGGATCACCTGGTTAAGGGATGGCAAGAATACCCGGTTAAGGGTTAAACCCTGTTAAAGGTTACCTTGTTAGAGGATTTCAAGAACTCAATTGTTTTGAGCCACCCTGTCAGAGGATTTACAGCAAGCCGGTTAAAGCTACCCTGTTAAGGGATTTTCCAACTGTTGAGGTGGTTAGAGATCAACAGGTATTACAATGATCTGGTAACAACACTCAATGCCAATGCAGATCCGCTTAAGCTCCTCTTCACCTTCTACACTTACACTCTGCAGGTATCACTTCTCTCCTTTTGGTCTGGCAAGAATCACGTATCCCTTCTCTTGGATACACACACACAACTTTTGCCAACAACCTCGAAAAGAATCACAACATCGACCTTATAGGAAAATAGATAGGTCGGTAGCATAAACCCTAAACCCTAAAACCCGTTACGTTAAGGAATTCAAACAGTTCAATCCTGACCATTGAGCGCACTGCATTAAATGCAACAGTCTTGATCCAATCTCCATCGTCCATTTTCCACCGATTTCATAGTGGCTGATAACCCATCATATGTTATCACCGTTTACAAACTTCGCACATTCCTGAGGTAGATAGGAACAATCTCCTTCATGCAAGATCCTTCATGCGCACAAGGCTTACGTGGCAACACGATCTGTTCTTCGTTACCATGCTAACTCATCACACAAAGTCATCGGTTGAGCCACATAGGCTCGAAGCACTTCAACCGGAAACCCTGAAGTTGAGACTACCAACTGATAGTCATATAGCGCTTCCATGTGCCAATTCCCATAACCATATGCCAGTTTACCTTGAACAAACAGGGTATGTGCAGGATCATGGTGTGCCAAAACAAGCCCTTGAGTGGCAATGAAATTTCAAAAAATCAGAGTTTTGCAACTTGACATGAAAAATTGAATAAGTTATGAACATTATTTTTAAAATATGTAAGAAGAGAATCTATAGAAAATTGAATGTAGTTTCTAAGCTACTAGTTGTTTTTTGAAAAAAAAAAATTCTATTGGATGAAAATTTCAAATTTCAATGCAGTGGTACAAAAATTTCAGGAAAAAGATAAGAAGTAGGTGTATGTTTGACCACCCTAATCACAATCAAATCATAATATTTTTTTATAATATTTATAATATAAGTATTAGACTCATGTCTAGATGTGACACATATTTTTTTATAATTTTTTATAAAGTAAATAATTATTTATGAATTTTTTACTACAGCTTTTCAGAAATTTAGAAACTCCTACATCTGACCACCTTAACTTGGTCAAAACCTCATGAAATTCAATTTTTTTTAATTTTTCCCTATAGTAGACGAAGCATAGGATGTGACGCATGTTTCAGATTCAAAAAATGTTATGCGGTTTGAAAGTTATGAGTATTTTTCAATCAGTCTATCAATCAGGACTTTTGTCAGAATTCAATTAGAAAATAAATAATAATTATTTATTAAAGTCAAAATAAGACAAGCGTTATATTGTTGGAAAGCTGAGAACATCCTTTAAAAACTCTTTATGTTTTATCAATTTTGGCTATAAAAAAAGTCATCAGCCACCAGTGTAAAGTCTGGAAAATCAAGGAATACTGAAAAACACGTTTTTTCAGTTGACTTTCCAGGATTGTCACTTCCAAGCCAAATCCCAAAGCAAACCCGAACCAAAATATGGAGGGAAAAATTTATGTTTTAAAATCGGATATCAGATAAAATCGGATATCGGATTTTATTGGATAAAATCGGATATCCGATTTTTGAAAAAATTAAAAAATATATTTTAGTAAATTGGGCATAATTTTTGTGTTTTATATCGAAATTTTGATTTTTTACAGGCATTGGAAAGGTAATTAAGAGCTCTATGATATGGAATAGGTATATTTTCAATTATTTGTTTTAAAAAATAATTATAATTCATTTAAATTCATCCTTCATTTTTAAAACATAAAAAACTCATGACTTTTTCATATGATTTCCCTATTGCATGAATTTTTGTAACAATCATCTCAAAATAAACTAAATAAGTAATTAATTAATAATAGAAAATTTATGAATTTTATTGAGTTCGATAAATTTTGATAAACCATGTTATCTATGTTTGTTCCTTTCTCCACCTCTCTCTCCTAAACCTATCACACCACCTATTTGTTTCTTCCTCCCTCTCTTTTGTCCATATTTATACATCTCTCTCTAGACCTATATCTCTAACTATCAATGAATACCTCACTAAATCTCTCAAGCTCTACAAGGTGCTTATATTTCTACCTCTTCATAATTTCCTCCTCTATGTCACTCTCTCTTCCCTAAGATCTAGACTAGTCTCTCTGCATTTCATTCTCATCTCTAGCAACAAAATTCAGAGGGGACAAGGAGAGGCGTAGGGAAGTATCAAAAAAAGGAGAGGGGGAGAGAGGTGAGGAGGAGAGATTAATTGGGGGGAAGAGAGAGTGTGTGAGAGAGAGAGAGATATAGGTAATTAGGTGGAAGGCGAAGAGAGAGAGGGAGGGGGTGATTGGGGTGAAGAGAGAATGAGAGGGAGAGTTTGAGATTATTAGGGGGTAGGAGGAGAGGGGGAGAGGGGAAAGTATCAACAAAGAGAGAAGAGAGATGGGGACAGAGGTGAAGAGAGACATAGAGAGTAATTATGGGGTGGGTAGAGGGGGAGAGGGAAGTTCCTATAAACCCATAGGAGGAGAGAGGTGATCAAGGGTAATTGAGGAAAAGAAATAATGTGAGAGAGAATATGGTGTCCTAAAGGGTCATATGGTGTCTCATGAACCTTTAGTACACCATATGACACCTTAGGACACCATATGATGTTGTTATAAGTCTTATGGTGTCCTAAGGGGTCATATGGTGTTCTATGAGCCTTTAGGACACCATATGGTGTCATTACAAGTCGTATGGTGTGTTAAGAGGTCATATGGTATCCTATGACCCCTTAGGACACCATATGACACCTTAGGTATTGTTAGGGGTCATATTGTGTCCGAACGGGTCATATGGTGTCGTTGGGGGTTGTATGGTGTGCTAAGGGGTCATATTGTGTCTTAAGGGGTCACAAGACATCGTATGACCCCTTAGACACCATATGATCCATTAGGTTTTGTTAGGGCTCATACTATGTCCTAAGAGGTCATATGGTGTCCCATGACCCTTTAGGACATCATATGACCCCTTAGGACATCATATGGTGTCGTTATGGGTCTTATGGTGTCCTAAGGGGTGATATGGTGTCCTAAAACCCCTTAGGACACCATATGACCCCTTAGGACATTATATGACCCCTTAGGATACCATACGATACCTTGGGACACCATATGGTATCGCAAGGAGTCGTATGGTGTCCTAAGGGGTCATATGGTGTCCTATGAACCCGTATGACAATATATGACCCATTAGGTGTCATCAGGGGTCTTATTGTGTCCTAATGGGTCATATGGTGTCGTATGACCCCTTAGGACACCATATGCTTGGAGAAAATATGGTGCTATGGGTCATATGGTGTCCTATGACACCTTAGGACACCATATGACCCCTTAGAATACCATTTAGTGTTGTTATGTGTCGTATGGTTTCCTATGACCCCTTAAGTGTCATTTGGGTTATTTTATGTCCTAAGGGGTCGTATTGTGTCCTAAGGGGTCATACGGTGTTCTATGACCCCTTAGGACACTATATGATGTTGTTAGTGGTCATATTATGTCCTAAGGGGTCATATTGTGTCTTATGACCCCTTAGGACACCACATGGTGTTGTTATGGGTCGTATGGTCTTCTAAGGGGTCATATGGTGTTCTATGACCCCTTAGGACACCAATTTTATGTTGTTATGGGTCGTATGGTCTCCTAAGGGGTCATATGGTGTTCTATGACCCCTTAGGACACCATATGGTTTCATTATGTGTTGTATGGTTTCCTAAGGGGTCATATGGTGTTCTATGACCCCTTAGGACACCATATGGTGTCATTAAGGGTGGTATGGTGTGCTAAGGGGTCATATGGTGTCCTATGACCATTTAAAACACCATATGACCCCTTAGGTATCGTTAGGTGTCATTTTGTGTCGTTAGGAGTCATATGATGTCCTATGACCCCTTAGGTGTTTTTATGGGTCATATTGTGTCCTAACGGGTCATATAGTGTCCTACGACTCCTTAGGACACCATATGGTGTCGTTTGGGATTGTATGGTGTGCTAAGGGGTCATATTGTGTCCTAAAGATTCCTAGGACATCATATAACCTCTCAGGACACCATATGACCCCTTAGATATTGTTAGGGGTCATATTGTGTCCTAAGGGGTCATATGGTGTCTCATGACACCATATGACTCCATAGGACACCATATCGTGTCGTTATGGGTCTTCTTATGTTCTAAGGGGTTATATGGTGTTCTAAGGGGTCATATGGTTTTATATGACCCCTTAGGACACCATATGGTGTCGTTAGGGGTCGTATGGAGTGCTAAGGGGTCATATGGTGTCCTATGACCCCTTAGCACACAATATGACCCCTTAGTAGACCATAAAGTGTCCTTAGGGGTCATATGGTGTCCTATGACCCCTTAGGAAATAATATGACCCCTTAGGTGTTGTTAGGGGTAATATTATGTCCTAACGGGTTATATGGTGTCCTACAACCCCTTAGGACACCATATGGTGTTGTTAGGGGTTGTATGGTGTGCTAAAGGGTCATATTTTGTTCTAAAGGTTCCTAGGACATCATATAACCCCTTAGGACACCATATGACCCCTTAGGTATCATTAAGGGTCATATTGTGTACCATATGACCCCTTAGGACACCATATCGTGTGGTTACGAGTCTTCTTGTGTTCTAAGGGGTCATATGGTGTTATATGACCCATTAGGATACCATATGACACCTTAGGAAACCATATGGTGTCATAAAGGGTGGTATGGTGTCGCAAGGGGTCGTATGGTGTCCTAAGGGGTCATATGGTGTCCTATGACCCCTTAGGACACTATATGACGTTGTAGGGGTCATATTATTTCCTAAGGGGTAATATTATGTCTTATGACCCCTTAAGACACCACATGGTGTCGTTATGGGTCGTATGGTGTTCTAAAAGGTCATATGGTGTTCTATTACCCTCTAAGACACCATATTATGTTGTTATGGGTTGTATAGTCCTCTAAGGGATCATATGGTGTCCTATGACCCCTTAGGACACCATATAGTGTCATTATGTATCGAATGGTGTCCTAAGGGGTCATATGGTGTTCAATGACCCCTTAGGACACCATATGACTCCTTAGGACACCATATGGTGTCATTAGGGGTCATATGGTGTGCTAAGGGATCAAATGGTGTTCTATGACCCCTTAAGACACCACATGGTGTTGTTATGGGTTGTATGGTGTTCTAAGGGGTCATATGGTGTTCTATGACCCTCTAAGACACCATATTATGTTGTTATGGGTTGTATGGTCCTCTAAAGGGTCATATGGTGTCCTATGACCCCTTAGGACACCATATAGTGTCATTATGAATTGTATGGTGTCCTAAGGGGTCATATGGTGTTCTATGACCCCTTAGGACACCATATGACTCCTTAGGACACCATATGGTGTCATTAGGGGTCATATGGTGTGCTAAGGGGTCAAATGGTGTCCTATGACCCCTTAGAAAACCATATGACCCGTTAGGTATCGTTAGGTGTCATTTTGTGTCATTAAGGGTCATATGGTGTCCTATGACCCCTTAGGACACAATATAACCCCTTAAGACACTATATAGTGTCGTTAGGGGTAATATGGTGTCCTATGACCCCTTAGGTGTTGTTAGGGGTCATATTGTGTCCTAACGGGTCATATGGTGTCCTACGACCCCTTAGGACACCATATGGTGTTGTTAGGGGTTGTATGGTGTGCTAAGGGGTCATATTGTGTCCTAAAGGTTCCTAAGACATCATATAACCCCTTAGGACACCATATGACCCCTTTGGTATTGTTAGGGGTCATATTGTGTCCTAACGGATCATATGGTGTCTCCTGACACCATATGACCCCTTAGGACAACATATCATGTTGTTATGGGTCTTCTTGTGTTACAAGGGGTCATATTTTGTTATATGACCCCTTAGGATATGATATGACCCCTTAGGTGTTGTTAGGGGTCATATTGTGTCCTAACGGGTTATATGGTGCCCGACGACCCCTTAAGACACAATATGGTGTCATTAGGGGTTGTATGGTTTGCTAAGGGGTCATATTGTGTACTAAAGGTTCCTAGGACATCATATAACCCCTTAGGACACCATATGACCCCTTAGGTATCGTTAGGGGTCATATTGTTTCCTAAGGGGTCATACGGTGTCTCATGACACCATATGACCCCTTAGGACACCATATCATGTCGTTATGGGTCTTCTTGTGTTCTAAGGGGTCATATGGTGTTATATGACCCCTTAGGATACCATATGACCCCTTACGATACCATATGACCCCTTAGGACACCATATGGTGCTGTAAAGGGTGGTATGATGTTGTATGGTGTCCTAAGGGGTCATATGGTGTCCTATGACCCATTGGGACACTATATGACATTGTTAGGGGTCATATTATGTCCTAAGGGGTAATATTGTGTCGTATGACCCCTTCAGACACTAGATGGCATCATTATGGGTCGTATGGTGTTCTAAGGGGTCGTATGGTGTTCTATGACCCTCTAGGACACCATATTATGTTTTTATGGGTCATATGGTCTCCTAAGAAGTCATATGGTGTCCTATGACCCCTTAGGACACCATATAGTATCAGTATGTATCGTATAGTGTCCTAAGGGGTCATATGGTGTTCTATGACCCCTTAGGACACCATATGGTGTCATTAGGGGTTGTATGGTGTGCTAAGGGGTCATATGGTGTCCTTTGACCCCTTAGAACACCATATGACCCCTTAGGTATCGTTAGGTGTCATTTTGTGTCGTTACAGGTCATATGGTCTCCTATGAACCCTTAGGACACAATATGACCCCTTAAGACACCATATAGTGTCGTTAGGGGTCATATGGTGTCCTATGACCCCTTAGGACACACTATGACCCCTTACATGTTGTTAGGGGTCATATTGTGTTGTAACGGGTCATATGGTGTCCTACGACCCCTTAGGACACCATATGGTGTCATTAGGGGTTGTATGGTGTGGTAAGGGGTCATATTATGTCCTAAAGGTTCCTAGGACATCATATAACCCCTTAGGACACCATATGACCCCTTAGGTATCGTTAGGGTCATATTGTGTCCTAAGGGGTCATATGGTGTCTCCTGACACCATATGGCCCCTAAGGACACCATATCGTGTCATTATGGGTCTTCTTGTGTTATAAGGGGTCATATGGTGTTATATGACCCCTTAGGACACCATATGACGTTGTAAGGGATCGTATGGTGTTATAAGGGGTCATATGGTGTCCTATGACCCCTTATGACACTATATGACCCCTTAGGTGTTGTCATGGGTCGTATTGTGTCCTAATTGGTCATATGACATTCTTTGACCCCTTAAGACACCATATGACCCCTTGGGACACTATATGGTGCTATGGGTCATATGGTGTCCTAAGGGGTCATATGGTGTCCTATGACCCCTTAGGACACAATATGACCCTTTAGGATGCCGCATTGTGTCATTAGGGGTTGTATGGTGTCCTAAGGGGTCATTTGGTGTCCTATGACCCCTTAGGACACAATATGACCCTTTAGGATGCCACATTGTGTCATTAGGGGTTGTATGGTGTCCTAAGGGGTCATTTGGTGTCTTATGACCCCTTAGGACACCATATGGTGTCATTAGGGGTCTTATTGTGTCTTAAGGGGTCATATGGTGTTTTATGACCCCTTAGGAGACCATATGGTGTCGTTAGGGGTCATATTGTGTCCTAAGGGGTCATATGATGTTCTATGACCCCTTAGGACACGATATAACCCCTTAGGAGACAACATGTACTAATCTTCAAATAAGGAGAGATATAAAGGTGAAGAGAGATGAAGAACTAAAGAGAGGGAAAAGAACTAAAAGACAAGGATGTAAATAGAGATATAGATATTAAGGAGTATGAAGTGAGAGGGAGAAAAACTAAAGGACAAGGATGGATAGAAAGAGGTAGACATATCTAGATATTGAAAAGGAGAGAGGAAGATAGAGATAAAAGATGAAGATAAAGGGAGAGGGAGGTGAATAGATATAGAGAAAGAGAGAGGTAAAGACAGATAAATATATGAGGAGATGGAGAAAAATGGACAGAGAGGAGTAAAGAGAGAGATAAAAAAAGGAAGAGATAGAGAGATATAAAGGAAGAGAAATATTGATAGATAGAGATATATAGATAGTGCAAGAGAGTGAGAAAGAGAGATAGATATTATAGATAGGGATCGAATAGAGAGGGAGAGAGAAAAAGAGGAAGATATAGAGATATATAAAGGCACTATAGAGAAGGATGTGGGGAGAGAGAAAAAGATATATAAAGATCGAGTAAATAAAGAGATAAAAGTAGAGAAAGGGAAAGATACTTCAAGAGGGTGATAGAGGAAGAGACAGAGAAGTAGATTAATCATGTATAGAGGAATATATATAAATATAGAGGAACATATAAAAAGAGATATTGATAGGGAAAGAGATGGAGATGTGAAGATGGAGATAGAGATAGATATGGATATAACATGATAGAGAGAGTAAGATAAATGGAGGGAGAGATGGAGTGAATAAGTGAGATTTAGAGATAATGAAATATAAATATACATGAAGATAGATCTATAGGGATATAGAGAGAGAGGGGACAAGATAGGGAGAGAAAGGGGGTGATAGAGATAAGTAATATATAAGTATAGGTAGGATAAGGTAAAGGAGGTAGATAAATAGAGATAAATATAGAAATAAGGAGTGACAATGATGGAGTGGGAGAGGAAGAGGAAGAGATATGAATAGAAAGATGGAGAGATATGCAAAGATGCATGTAACTTGGGAATTTATTTATCTACATGGAATGAGAAAATAAGTGACATAAGTGGAGAACAAAGAGATATATAAAATATATTATATAAGTATAGATAGACAAGTGATAGATAAAGGAGGTGATAGGAAAAAAAATGAGACTTTGTATGCAAAATTTGTGAGTATTTAAAGTTTTAAAATTGAAGGAATAACTTTAAATGATTATAATTAATTTTTGGTCTATAACATCATCAAACTACCTCATCCATTTTATATTTCTATGAATTACCTTTCCAACGCCTGTAAAAAATCAAAATTTTGATAAGAAACGCAAAAGTTATGGCCATTTTACTAAACTATATTTTTCATGTTGATAAAATCGGATATCCGATTTGAAAAGTATGATATCACAATGGTGACATCACAATAGTGACATCACAAATTGGATATTCGTTATTATCGGATATCTGATTTGGTTTGGTATTACCAAACCAAATTCAAATTTCGCCCGGCCCAAACAAAAAGTCAAAGCGGATTTTGGCGTGTTTGGAAAGGTTGAAAGCACATTTTTTTCTCTATTGCCACTTTTTGGCCCCCCTTGATCTTGCACATACCCAACACACCACTTCACTTTGGCACAAATGCCGGTTACTTTGGCATAAATGTTGGTTCATAGTGTTATATCGGTTCTCACATATGTCGGTTCTCACCTTTAAAGCATATTGACATCAATGACAACATACAATGTCATTATGTCCTCATACTGATTCACATAATGTCAACATTATTCACAACAATCACCATTGATCAGATTCCTCGAGAGAAAAATAGAGCTACAGATGCAATGGCTATAATAACCTCTCTTCTCAATCTTCCACAAAACTCAACATGCTACGAGTTCTTAGTTGAATAGCTTTGGATCCCCACTTATGATATTCTAGAATCTGAGATGGTATGTCAACTCATTGGTCCCAATTCCCCATGGTATGGTGAGTTTTACACTTACCTACACAATCAAATCCTTCCACTGAACCAATCGAACAATCAAAGAAAATTCTTTATACGCCAATCTTCCTGATACATAATCATTGTCGAAACCCTATACTGACGGGGTCTTAATGGTACTCTCCTCTGATGTTTAGAGCAAGGTGAAGTGACCACAACTTTAGAAGTACATGAAGGAATCTATGGGGGCCACTCAAGTAGCCCTTCATTGGCTAAGATAATAATGAGAATAGGATACTATTGGCCCTCAATGGAAAAATACTCATATTACTTTGTCATAAAGTGTCAGTGCCAAGTACACAGAGATTTGATACATGCACCTGCACAAGAACTACAACCCATTGCAACACCATGGACCTTTTTTTAGTGGGGACTTGACCTTGTGCATAAAATCCATCCATCTTCATCTGTTGGTCATAATTTCATCATTACCACCACTAAGTACTACACAAAGTGGATTCAAGCCGTTCCACTCACCTAAGTCAGCAGCAAGTAGATCGCCTCATTCATCATAAATTACATCATCTGACTGTATGGTGTACCCATGTCCATCATCATAGATAATGGGCTTCCCTTAAAAATTTAGAATGTTTGGGAACTCTATGAGAAGTTTCATATCCAACATCGTTTCTCCACCCCATATTACCCACAAGGAAATGGTCAAGTAGAAGCCTCAAACAAAAACATATTGAGGATCCTAAAGAAGATAGTCAATGATGTCGGTTGTGATTGACACATTCATCTGAATCCCACACTATGGGCATATCAAACTTGCATTTGAACCCCTACAGGCATAACCCCATACTCACTTGTTTATGACATAGAAGTTCTCTTACCTATTGAGGTTGAATTACCATCCCTACGGGTCTCCTTACATGATTTGATTAGTGAAGAATAGTACCGACTCTCCCATCTTCAGGACTTGGAACTGCTAGATGAGAAGCAACAAGCTACCTACAATCACCTTAAGGCATATCAGCAATGCATGAGTAGAAGCTATAATCACAGGGTCAGACCTCACACATTTGAGGTAGGAGATCCCTTTCACAAAGAGAATCCTCATAATCAACCAAATAGAGAACACCTAGCCAAATTTTAATCCAATTTGTTGGGTCCATATGTCATCACCGCCGTCTTTGGGTTTGGGGCATATCAATTAGCAACTTCAGAAGGGGAACCACTAGCAGATCCAATCAATAGCATGTATCTCAAAAATTTCCATACATAAGTTGTGGAGAGCATCAAGCTCGTAGAATATCAAAAAGACCAAAAAACTTTCAGAAAAAGTACAAAAAACAATTAAAAAAATCAAGAAAATAGTAAAGAAACATCATCCACCCAAATGGTGAAAACTACTTCAGTGGCACCTTGGATAAGTATGGTGGTGAATACCCAACAAATAGGTGCAATTCATAATGGTTGTGGCTCCATTGTCTTTCAGACTTGTTGCGATCACATCCATGCATCCACTCATACACCATATCTACCATGGCTTGTTATTGATCTACAATCAAGGTTATTGCCTCATGTGCCCGGCATCATGCTTTCACACTGACACCTAATTGGGGAAACTTTTTAACCTACTAATGGGAGTGAATTCTCAAAACACTGGTAATTCGCTGCAATACTCATTCAAAAAATATCCTGAAATACTCCAAAAACATTCGTAAAATCTCAAAAATACCAAAACATTTGAAAATGTCATGAGGAAAAACATTCAAAAATAGAAAACCCAAAAACATAAAAAAAACGTAAAAATCAATCAAAAACAATGCAATAAACTTGTTCCTTATACATGAATTGTTGTCACAAGGGATTGTACCCATGAAGCTAAGTGTAAAACACAACAATCTTGTGAAACATGGAATGATCCTCAGGCCTGTGGGTTGCCTAATCTTGAGGATCAATCTCCAGAGAGGGTTGGTTCCCTGATGAAAACCTCCTGAAAACTAACTCTTCTTGATGGGAAAAAGGATAGAAAGGGTTGCCTGAATGAAAACCTATCCTAAAAGAGGTGATGCACCAAAAGTTTGACTGAGATTTGCAACCTACTTAACTCATAAAACCCTCAATAAATAAACCTAAAACTCTCACAATCCAAATAAACATGTGATGCATAAGTATTTCCTAAAAAGGGTCGAATGTAATGCTTGCTTGAAGGAAAACAATAAGTTTTCACAACTACAAACTATCAAAACCAACTAACACAATTTAGAACCTGCACCTAACATGTATCTTTTATATCAAATTCTGATTGAATGAGACAAATAAAAGGATTTTAAACAAAATCACAGAAATTCATAAAATAACCCATTCAATAACACAATACAAGAAGTATCGAAAAGGAAAGGTATTATTTTATTGAAAAATAAAGGAGTTGCTTGTTGTTACAAAAAAAAGCTCAGAAAATCTTAGCTACAATGCCTTCATGCCCGGCTGAAAAGCAAAGGGCGGAGAGAAAAGAACTAGAAAAGAAAGAGAGAAGAAAGAATTATTATAGAAGAGAAGGTTGATCTAGAACTAAATGAAAGGACTGAGGTTGAACTCCAGCTCCAACTGATGGTCTTCTTCTTGGAATATTCTTCATATTACATGAGATATTTGACTTGGGTCAAATTTGGTTGAAATCCATGTAGAAGCAGGGTCAAAACTGCTTGAAACTGAATTTAGGTGGGTCCAATCTACTCCTTGATTGTAAGTGTATGCATGTAGAGTGTTAATCTAATCTAGAACTGCTTCATTTGACCTTAAATCACTCCTATTTTGTAGGCATGGACCGCTCTTGAACTCATTGATCCACCTTTTTCACTTTAGGATGAAATTCTAATTGATGTGCATGATGCTTTTATTTCAAAATCCTTTCAATGCATGATTGTGCATTGTTGTACAGTATGTTCTAATCCTTTGAACTAAGGCTTTGAAGCCCTCATTTACATGTTAATATATGACATGCTTTATTCTTGATGACTGCCTAGATTATAATAATATTGCTTTCCATGCTCTTTGTGTTTCATCTCTCAGCTACCCTTATGTGTTGCATAAATATTTATTGCATTTATGCGTTAGACTTTATGACTATCTTTTTGGTTTGAAACCCTTCTTTGTTAATATATATTGGTCTACAATCCCTACTTGTAGATGTTGTTCATTGAAATTAAAGAAAGAATATATGTCTCACTGCTATTTTGCACCTTGTAGCCCTCTTTAAGATATTATGAACTTGCTTCAAGTTTGACTATCTCTGGCATAGTATCTTTCATCCATTGTTGTAACTTTGATCACAAATGATCAAAGTCTTCTATCTTGACTATGATTTACAATTTGGCGATAATCATTTGTGTTATTGTTAAACTAATCAATGCTCTTTACAAATGGCTGCCCCAAGCTTTTTCCTAAGAATGATCTGTTGATGAATATATGGTTCTTTTCCTTTGAGGTGTTGTAACAGTGAGACTTGCATAACTTTATACACCTTATATTTTTCTTACTTTGACTTGACATCTTCAGTGGCTTCCTTTTGAGAGAATGATGTTCTAAGCTGCTAATCTTAGTCACTGTAGATGCATCTTTACATTGCATTATGTCTTTTTGTATTGTCTCGATAATGGTTCACTGTATGTAATCTCAAGGGTTTTTTTTTTAGATCTGTTGATGATACAGATATCACTGTATGACCCATAGGTTATTGTGACTGTCTTAGAACCTTGCTCATATGATACCCTTGTAACAATTTTATCTATCTTTTGAATCCTTGTATAGATTTTTCATTGCTTCTTTAATAGACATTACACATAATGTGATCACACCAAGTCTTTTTGGTGTCTTAAGCTTCTTTTGCAGTTCTCACAATTGGTATCTCTTGATGATTGTCTTTTGTTGCTTTGTGGCAATCTTGATGAAGGTATTATCCTCTATCCTAAGATGACTGTTATGACTGCATTACTTGAACTAATATTGTCATGACTGTAGAAGACTTCCTTATTGCTCCTTGTATATCTATGTGTCCATTAAGATAATCACACCACCTTTGAAACTTTGTTTGGCATTGGACTATGGAGATATTGTAAACACATTGACCTTTTCATCAATGTTGCTCTGAGTGTGAACCAGGTTCATCTCTGCATTATGTTCTTGTCAAAAATCCACTCTTGATATTTACTATTCACTGTCAAATCTGTCCTTGTGATGCACTATTGTGAAGTGACTGTGTCTTAGACCTATTTTGAGGCTATCTTTTTGGTGCAGGAGCACCTAGTGAAGCTCATGGAGCACTTCATCAAATTTTGGTTTGAAATGGCCTATGTTGGTCTCAATTGAATAATGGACTTTTTGTATGTCCAAAGGGTGTGTTTAGTGTGTTTAAGTGTCCTTTGTGTCTTAGTTTTGTTGTTTGTTGAGTTTTTGGTTATTTTTTACCTTATGCTTTGTAAGCCTAGAATGGGCAAAATATGGAAAAATGGTCAAAATGCCTTATAAAACCTTGTTAGGCATTGAAATATGTTTTTGCGGTTATAGTAAACCATTTCACTTAGTGGAGTTAAGTCTATCTGGCTTACAAGTCAAAAATGCTCATTGTACTAAAAATTGTCAAAGTTGCCAAGCAACATTTTGACAATTTTTGGAAAATTTGTAAAAATAAGGCAAAAGGTGGTTATTAGTCCATACTTGGGAATGATTTGGGTGGTGAGTGTCTATTTAAAGCCTCACATAACTTTTTATCAGGTTGGCATTCGAAAACAAGAAGAACTCAATACAAAAACTAAGAATTTTGTCACTTTTCTTGCATTTTTGCTCCATATGCTATAGCAGTCCATACTTCCTAAGCATTTGGTTGTACTGTTTTCATTTAGGCAGTTGTTCCATTTTGTGTTAAATCTTTCTCACCTAGGTTTGTGTGCTGATGTGAAGTTTTAACATTGTATCAAAATTTATTTATTTTAGCCATGTTCTCGGTTGAGTAAGGGTTTGGCTTCAACAATGGAAGCAACTTGATTTTCTTTGGCTCTTTCTCCATGGCCTCTGAGAGTCAATTTGTTGTACATATTCTTCTTGTAAATACAAGTTTTTTTTTATGGCAATGACAAATAAAATAGTTTTTGTTGCTTACTAGGCGAGCTCCTATAGCCCGGCTAGTGAATTTTCATGGTGTAATACAAAGCTTCTTTGTTAACCCCCACCAAGTGGACCTCATTTTTGGTTTCCTAAGGTGTAATAAAGTTTGGAAAGATATTTTAGACCAGATGGGAGGATGTTTCAATGAATAGTTTGTTGGAAATGCATTTTGAGTAGCCAAAGTGTTGAATACAATGGTTTTGAAACTTGGTTGCACATCAAGTGTTTGTCTTTGTGCTTGTAGGGAAGGAAGTTGGAAGGCTTCATAATAATGGTACAGACCTTCTCAAAATATTTTGTGGTCTTAAGAAGAGTTTGGAATGGTGATAAGGTGTTTGAAGACTCACAACCCTTGAAAACCCTTGAAAACCCTTGTTTTTAGGCACATTTATAGGACAGTAATTGTACGCTCTTGTCAGACCTCCTCATAGCACAAACTTGAAATATATCCATAAAGGGTATCCATATATGCAAGGGTTTCATGAAGTGTTTGTTGGCATTATGTGAACCGGTATGAAGATATAATGACATTGTATGTTGTCATTGATGTCAATATGCTGAAGAGGAATGAACCGGTATATGTGAGAACTGGTATAACACTGTGAACCGACATTTATGCCAAAATGAAGAGGTGTGTTTGTTTAAGGTGAACCGGCATGTGGTTATGGGAACCGGCGTATGGAAGCTTTGTATGACTATCGGTTAGTAGTCTCAACTTCAAGGTTTTCGGTTGAAGTGTCTCAAGCCTGTGTGACTCAATCGATGACTTTGTGTGATGAGTTGGCATTGTAACAAAGAATAGATCATGTTACCACGTCAGCCTTGTGCACATGAAGGATCTTGCATGAAGGAGATTGTTCCTATCTACCTCGGGAATGTGTGGAGTCTGTAAATGGTGATAACACATGATGGGTTATCAGCCACCATGAAATCGATGGAAAACGAACGATGGAGAACATCTTGAGATTGGTTCCAGACTGTTGCATTTAATGCAATGTGCTCAGTGGTTAGGATTGAACCATTTGAATTGCTTAACCTAATAGGTTTAGGGTTTAGGGTTTATGCTAACGACCTATCTATTTCCTATAAGGTTGATGTTGTGTCTCTTACTGAGGTTGTTGGCAAAAGTTGTGTGTGAGTATCCAAGAGAAGAGATACGTGATTCTTGCCAGACCAAAGGAGAGAAGTGATACCTGCAAAGTGTAAGTGCAGAAGGTGAAGAGGAGCTAAAGTGGATCTGCATTGGAATTGAGTGTTCTTACCAGATCATTATAATACCTATTGATCTCTAACCACTTCAATAGTTGGAAAATCCCTTAACAGGGTAGCTTTAACTAGCTTACTATAAATCCTTTAATAGGGTGACTCAAAACCATTGAGTTCTTGAAATCCTCTAACAAGGTAACCTCTAACAGGGTTTAACCCTTAACCGGGTGATCCTTAACAAGATCAGTTCCTAACAGAATCTATTGTAACAGTCTTTAACTAGACAAGACTCCTAACAGAGGGGACTTCTAAAGAGTTCAAAAATAGCTTGTGAGTATTCATCCCCATCATGGTTTTTCCCAGTTGGGTTTCCACGTGAAAAATTTGTGTGTCATGTGTGGTGATATTCTTGTGATGGTTTGAGTAATTTGTGTTTGAAGGTAAATCATGTTGATCTAGCTGGTTATATATCTTTTGATAATAGATTACCTGTTCATGCACTAGGGTGAAATGGAAATGAGGCATTAGATTGTATGAGAAGATAAGTGTGAACCGGTTTATGCTTGTCTCAGTTACTCTGGGTTTTGCCGGTTGTACTTTGTTTAAGACCGGTGTTACTGTTTGTCTACCAAAGCACAGTGTCTGCTGGCAAACCGGTTTAATATTGTGTTTTTGTCTGTACTGATTCACCCCCACCTCTTAGTACCGGTTTGGTACTATCTGTTCATCATTGAGTTATCAATTGGCATCAGAGCGTCCTCCAGGTCCTCTGTGTTATAAGCTTAACCGCTTGAGGTAAAGATCCCAGTCTAATGATGAAGAGGGAAGGTCCAAAGTTTAACAAAGAAAATTTCAGTATATGGAGAGACAAAATGAAGATATACATCAGAAGCATGTGTGCTCAACACTGGAGCTATGTTGAGAATGCCTATGTTGCCCCTACTGGTACTCTCACTAATGACCAAAAGAGAGAGATGCAGGAGAATGGGCAAGTCATGGAAGGCCTAATTATTAGTTTATCTAACATTGAGTTTATTGATGTCCAAGATAAGGTAAATCCCAAAGAGGTATGGGATACTCTTGAAAATATCTATGGTGGTGATGAGCATGTAAAACAAACTAAGGAAGAAAGCCTTAGAGGGAAGTTTGAAGACATGCGGATGGTTGAAGGTGAGAACATTCGACAGTATGGAATAAGAATCAAAACTGTTGTTGGAGATATCAAGAGTGCAGGTGGTAAAATGGAAGATTCCACTATGGTAAGCAAAGTCCTGAGATCCTTATTACCGGTCTATGCAATAAGGGTTGCTTCTATTCAAGAGTTGAGATCAATAGACAAGACTAAGGTATCCCTAGACTCCATCATTGCAAAGTTGACAGCCTTCGAGCTAAATAGTTTTGATGGCAGTGTTCAAAAGAATGAATCAGCTTTTAAAGCTTCTGTTGTACCATCCAGAAAAGGAAAGGAAGCTAGCACTAGTGGTGAGCCAAGACAGAGCAGAGAAATGGATGATGAGGAGATTCTGATAGAATTTGAATCTCTTCTTGCCAGGAAACTCCCTAAAGGAACCGGTAAATACAGAGGTAAGCTCCCTTTGAAATGCTTTTCTTGTAACCGGATAGGACATATTGTTGTAAACTATCCTAATGGTGACAACAAAGACAAATCGGAAAGGTTCAATAAATTCAAAGGAGGAAACCGGAGAAACAGTTTTGTGGTAGTTGATGAAGGTGTCACAACTAAGGAGTCAGAAGATGAAGAAAATGAAGATATTGTGTTTGTTGTTGTCAAGGAAGATGTGTCAGACAAAAAGGCTCTTGTCTCCCGCTTTGATAATTCTACTAAGTGGATTATTGACAATGGTTGTTCTCACCATATGACTGGTTACTGGAGCAAGTTTCTATCCTTGGAAGAGTATGATGGTTTTGTGGTTCACTTTGGTAATGATGCACCATGTATGGTCAAAGGTAGAGGGTCCATCTCTCTGAATGGAAAGAGTAGTGCTGACAATGTGTATTGGGTTGAAGGTCTAAGACACAACCTTCTGAGTGTTTCCCAGCTGAATGATAGTGGTTGCCGGTGCTAAGAAAACTAGAAAATACCTTATGCAAAGAGTGTCAACTGGGGAAAATGTCTTCCTCAACCTTTAAAGGTAAACCTTTCACTGCTGACAATTTGCTTGATCTTGTGCATACTGATTTGTGTGGTCCTATGAAAACTAGGAGTGTGCAGGGTCATAGGTACTTCATGATTCTCACTGATGACTACTCAAGAATGATGTGGGTCACATTCTTGAAAGATAAGTTTGAAGCCTTTGTAAAGTGAAAAGCTTTTAGAGCATTAGTGGAGAAGGAAAGCGGTAAAAGGATCAAGTGCTTGAGAACTGATCAAGGAGGGGAATTCACTTCCGGTGAATTCAACAAGTACTGTGAAGAACATGGCATCAAGAGGCAACTGTCTGCCCCACGAACTCCATAGCAGAATGGCCTAGCAGAGAGGAATAATCGGACTATGGTTGAAGCAGCTATAACTATGTTGATTCAAGGAAAGGTAGCTCATACCTTTTGGAGAGAAGCGGTGAGCACTACAGTCTACACAATGAACTAGGTACTCATTAAGAAAGGTAAGGAGAAAACTCCTTATGAGTACTGGACCGGTAAGACACCTGTGGTTAGCTACTTTAGAGTGTTTGGTAGCAAATGTTACATCAAGAGGACCGAACACCAGAGCAAATTTGATTGGAAATGTGATGAGGGAATATTCCTAGGGTATTCCACCAAGAGCAAAGCTCTCAAGTGTTTCAATAATAGGACTCAGAGAATTATGGAAAGCATCAATGTAAGAGTTGATGAAACCGCTGAGAAACTAAGGAAATCGACAATGTGCAAGTGGTAAATGAACCACTTGTAACCTTCTGGGAACTAGTTGTCAGTCAACTAAGTACCAGTAATAGTACTCCTACACCGGTAGATGTAGATGTTGATACTGATGGAGATGAGGATGAAGAAGAAAAGCAAAAGGAATCTATCAATACCATTCCTCGGTATGTCAAGTTGAATCATGATCCTAAGCAAATCATAGGAGATAAGGATGCAAGAATCCTTAGAAGAAGAAAGGTCGGAGAAAACTCATGTATGATCTCTGAATTTGAGCCTAAATCATTCAAAGAGGCACATAAAGATGAAGACTGGTTCAAGGCAATGGAAGGGGAACTTGACCAGATAGAGAGAAATGGTACATGGTCTTTGGTACCCAGACCAGAGCATAAAAATGTCATTGGCACCAAATGGGTCATCAGAAATAAGTTGAATGAGGATGGCACAGTGATTAGAAACAAAGCCAGACTAGTGTGCAAAGGATATGCCCAAGAAGAAGGAGAAGACTATGGAGACACCTTTGCTCCTGTAGCCAGATTGGAAGGAGTTTGTATGCTTCTTGCATATGCAGCTTTTAAAGGATTCAAAGTATATCAAATGGATGTAAAATCTGCATTCCTAAATGGTGTACTTGAAGAGGAGGTGTATATAGAGCAACCAAATGGGCTTGCCCTATCTGAAGATAGTGACATGGTATGTAGGCTACATAAAGCCTTATATGGTCTAAAGCAGGCACCTTGAGCATGGTATGAACGCCTGCATTCCCATCTTGTGAAGATTGGATTTGAGAGAACAAGCGAAGATAGCAATATCTACTTGAAGTCTAAAGGAGATCAGATCCTCATCTATGAGGTATTTGTTGATGACATTATCTTTGGTGGAGATGACAAGATGAGTCATGAGTTTGCGGATGAGATGAAGAAAGAGTTTGAGATGTCACTCATAGGGGAGATTAAGCTCTTCATTGGATTGCAGATTCAGTAAATGAAGGATGGAATCATTATCACTCAGTCCAAGTATGTCAAAGAGGTGTTGAAGACCTTTGGCATGGAAGATAGCAAACCGGTTGGTACACCGATGGTGGCCAGTTGTAAACTATCAAAAGAAGATGACTCAGCATTGGTTGATGAGAAGGAATACCGATCAATGATTGGTAAGTTGCATTATGTAGTGCACAGTAGACCAGATATTGCACATGCAGTTGGCATTACTGCAAGGTTCCAAAAAAGCCCAAGAGAATCCCACTTGGTTGTAGTCAAGCGGATTCTTAGGTATCTGAGGGGAATAATTGATTATGGATTGTGGTATCCATACAACAAGGATTTCAACTTGAAAGTATTCATAGATGTTGATTGGGCAAGTAATGTGGATGACCGGAAGAGCACAACTGGTGGTGCATTCTTTCTCAGTGGTAGACTGGTCTCATGGATGAGTAAGAAGTAGAGTTGTATCTCTCAGTCTACAGCGGAAGCAGAGTATGTTGCAGCCTTCATGAACTGCACTCAGACAATTTGGATGAAGCATGTATTGAATGGCTTCAAAGTTCCTGTTTCTGAACCGGTAACTATATTTTATGACAATACTAGTGCAATTAACATCTCAGAGAATCCGGTTTTACATTCTAGAACCAAGCACTTTGAGCTTAAGTATCATTTCTTGAGGGAAAAGGTTCAGAACAAAGAGATTGCACTAGAACATGTTTCCAGTAAGGAGCAGTTAGCAGACATATTCACCAAGCCTCTCCCAAAGGCTACATTTATGTACTTAAGAGGTGAATTAGGGGTGTTTCCCCTTCAAGAGGTAAACTAAATGTATATACTCCACATCATTCAAGTATTATATAGTCAAATTTTTCTTCAGGATTGATGTGTTGAAGGATGCTACTCCTCAGGGGGAGCAACATAATGGAACAGGGAAGCTTGTGCCTCTACTTTGGCATTGTTGTCAAAGGGGGAGAAGAAGAGAAGCGGAGAAGATATCTGCAGAAATTGTGGGAGAAGATGTGAAGCGGAGAGATATCTTTGTATACTGCCATCAATGCCAAAGGGGGAGATTGTTGGCATTATGTGAACCGGTATGAGGACGTAATGACATTGAATGTTGTCATTGATGTCAATATGCTGAAGATGAGTGAACTGGTATATGTGAGATCCGGTATAACACTGTGAACCGACATTTGTGCCAAAGTGAAGCAGTGTGTTTGTTTAAGGTGAACCGACATGTGGTTATGGGAACCGACATATGGAAGCTTTGTATGACTACCGGTTGGTAGTCTCAACTTCAGGGTTTCCGATTGAAGTGTCTCAAGCCTATGTGACTCAATCAATGACTTTGTGTGATGAGTTGGCATTGTAACGAAGAACAGATCATGTTGCCACATCAGCCTTGTGCACGTGAAGGATCTTGCATGAAGGAGATTGTTCCTATCTACCTCAGGAATGTATGGAGTCTGTAAATGGTGATAACACGTGATGGGTTATCAGCCGCCATGAAATTGGTGGAAAACAAATGATGGAGAATGTCTTGAGATTGGTTAAAGACCGTTGCATTTAATGCAATGTTCTCAATGATCAGGATTGAACCATTTGAATGTCTTAACCTAACAGGTTTAGGGTTTTGGGTTTATGCTACCGACCTATCTATTTCCTATAAGGTCAATGTTGTGTCTCTTACTGAGGTTGTTGGCAAAAGTTGTGTGTGAGTATCCAAGAGAAGAGATACGTGATTCTTGGCAGACCAAAAGAGAGAAGTGATACCTACAGAGTGTAAGTGCAGAAGGTGATGAGGAGCTAAAGCAGATCTGCATTGGCATTGAGTGATGTTACCAGATCATTGTAATACCTGTTGATCTCTAACTACTTCAACAGTTGGAAAATCCCTTAACAGGGTAGCTTTAACCAGCTTACTGTAAATCCTTTAACGGGGTGACTCAAAACCATTGAGTTCTTGAAATCCTCTAACAAGGTTTAACCCTTAACCGGGTATTCTAGTCATCCCTTAATCATGTGATCCCTAACAGGATCGGTTCCTAACAGAACCTATTGTATCAATCTTTAACCAGACAAGGCTCCTAATAGAGCGGACTTCTGGGTATTCATCCCCACCATGGTTTTTTCCAGTTGGGTTTTCATGTGAAAATTCTGTGTGTCATGTGTGGTGATATTCTTGTGATGGTTTGAGTAATTTGTGTTTGAAAGTAAATCATGTTGATCTATCTAGTTATATATCTTTTGATAATAGATTACCTATTCATGCACTGGGGTGAAATGGAAATGAAGCATTAGATTGTATGAGAAGAGAAGTGTGAACCAGGTTATACTTGTCTCTGTTACTCTGGGTTTTGCCAGTTGTACTCTATTTAAGACTGGTGTTATTGTTTGTCTGCCAAAGCACAGTGTCTGCTGGTAAACCGGTTTAATATTGTGTTTTTGTCTGTACTAATTCACCCCCCCTCTGAGTACCAGTTTGGTACTATCCGTTCATCATTGAGTTATCAATTGGTATCAGAGCATCCTCTAGGTCCTCTGTGTTATAAGCGTAACCGCTTGAGGTAAAGATCGCAGTCTAATGATGAAGAGGGAGGGTCCAAAGTTTAACAGAGAAAATTTCAGTATATGGAAAGACAGAATGAAGATATACATTAGAAGCATGGGTGCTCAATACTGGAGCTACATTGAGAATGCCTATGTTTCCCCTACCGGTACTCTCACCAATGACCAAAAGAGAGAGATGCAGGAGAATGGGCAAGTCATGGAAGCCCTAATTAGTAGTTTATTTTACATTAAGTTTATTGATATCCAAGATAAGGTAAATCCCAAAGAGGTATGGGATACTCTTGAAAATATCTATGACGGTGATGAGCATGTAAAACAAGCTAAGGAAGAAAGCCTTAGAGGGAAGTTTGAAGACATATGGATGGTTGAAGTAGAGACCATTCAACAGTATGGAATAAGAATCAAAACTGTTGTTGGAGATATCAAGAGTGCAGGTGGTAAAATGGAAGATTCCACTATGGTAAGCAAAGTCCTGAGATCCTTATTACCGGTCTATGCAATAAGGGTTGCTACTATTAAAGAGTTGAGATCAATAGACAAGACTAAGGTATCCCTAGACTCCATCATTGCAAAGTTGACAGCCTTCGAGCTAAATAGTTTTGATGGCAGTGTTCAAAAGAATGAATCAGCTTTTAAAGCTTCTGTTGTACCATCCAGAAAGGGAAAGGAAGCTAGCACTAGTGGTGAACCAAGACAGAGCAGAGAAATGGATGATGAGGAGATTCTGATAGAATTTGAATCTCTTCTTGCCAGGAAACTCCCTAAAGGAACCGGTAAATACAGAGGTAAGCTCCCTTTGAAATGCTTTTCTGATAACCGGATAGGACATATTGTTGTAAACTGTCCTAATGGTGACAACAAAGACAAATCGGAAAGGTTCAATAAATTCAAAGGAGGAAACCGGAGAAACTGTTTTGTGGCAGTTGATGAAGATGTCACAACTAAGGAGTCAGAAGATGAAGAAAATGAAGATATTGTGTTTGTTGTTGTCAAGGAAGATGTGTCAGACAAAAAGGCTCTTGTCTCCCGCTTTGATAATTCCACTAAGTGGATTATTGGCAGTGGTTGTTCTCACCATATGACTGGTTACTGGAGCAAGTTTCTATCCTTGGAAGAGTATGATGGTTGTGTGGTTCACTTTGGTAATGATGCACCATGTATGGTCAAAGGTAGAGGGTCCATCTCTCTGAATGGAAAGAGTAGTGCTAACAATGTGTATTGGGTTGAAGGTCTAAGACACAACCTTCTGAGTGTTTCCCAGCTGAATGATAGTGGTCTCACTCTGGAACTCAAGAATGGACTGTGCAGAATCAAAGGAAAGAATGGTGAATTGGTGGCCACCGGCATGCATACCAACGATAACCTATTTCAGCTGAATGCAAATATAAGTACATGTCATATGGCTAAATTTGATGATACCTGGATATGGCATAAGAGACTTTGCCATGTAAACTTTGATAACATTGTGAATGCCAATAAGATCAAGGTAGTTAAAGGGTTGTCGGTGCTAAGAAAACTGGAAAATACCTTGTGCAGAGAGTGTCAACTGGGGAAAATGTCTTCCTCAACCTTTAAAGGTAAACCTTTCACTGCTAACAATTTGCTTGATCTTGTGCATACTGATTTGTGTGGTCCTATGAAAACTAGGAGTGTGTAGGGTGATAGGTAATTCATGATTCTCACTGATGACTGCTCAAGAATGATGTGCGTCACATTCTTGAAAGATAAGTCTGAAGCCTTTGTAAAGTTCAAAGCTTTCAGAGCATTAGTGGAGAAGGAAAGTGGTAAAAGGATCAAGTGCCTGAGAACTGATCAAGGAGGGGAATTAACTTCCGGTGAATTCAACAAGTATAGTGAAGAACATGGCATCAAGAGGCAACTATCTGCCCCTCAGACTCCAAAATAAAATGGCCTAGTAGAGAGGAATAATCAGACTGTGGTTGAAGCAGCTAGAACTATGTTGATTCAAGGAAACATAGCTCATACCTTTTGGAGAGAAGTGGTGAGCACTGCAGTCTACACAATGAACCAAGTACTCATTAAGAAAGATAAGGATAAAACTCCTTATGAGTATTGGACTGGTAAGACACCTGTGGTTAGCTACTTTAGAGTGTTTGGTACCAAATGTTACATCAAGAGGACCGAACACCAGAGCAAATTTGATTGGAAATGTGATGAGGGAATATTCCTAGGGTATTCCACCAAGAGAAAAGCTCTCAAGTGTTTCAATAATAGGACTCAGAGAATTCTGGAAAGCATCAATGTAAGAGTTGATGAAACCGCTCAGAAAACTAAGGAAACTGGCAGTGCGCAAGTGGTAAATGAACTAGTTGTAACCTTCTAGGAACCGGTTGTCAGTCAACCAAGTACTAGTAACAATGTTCCTACACCGGTAGATGTAGATGGTGATACTGATGGAGATGAGGATGACGAAGAAAAGAAAAAGGAATCTATAAAGACCATTCCTCGGTATGTCAAGTTAAATCATGATCATAAGCAGATCATAGGAGATAAGGATGCAGGAATCCTTACAAGAAGAAAGGCCAGATAAAACCTATGTATGATCTCTGAATTTGAGTCTAAATCATTCAAAGAGGCACATAAAGGTGAAGACTGGTTCAAGGCAATGGAAGAGGAACTTGACCAGATAGAGAGAAATGGTACATGGTCTTTTGTACCCAGACCAAAGCATAAAAATGTCATTGGCACCAAATAGATCTTCATAAAGAAGTTGAATGAGGATGGCACAGTGATTAGAAACAAAGCCAAACTAGTGTGCAAAGGATATGCCCAAGAAGAAGGAGAAGACTATGGAGAAACCTTTGCTCTTGTAGCGAGAGTGGAAGGAGTTTGTATGCTTCTTGCATATGCAGCTATTAAAGGATTCAAAGTATATCAAATAGATGTAAAATCTGTATTCCTAAATGGTGTACTTGAAGAGGAGGTGTATATAGAGCAACCAGATGGGTTTGCCCTATCTGAAGATAGTGACATGGTATGTAGGCTACATAAAGCCTTATATGGTCTAAAGCAGGCACCTTGAGCATGGTATGAACGTCTACATTCCCATCTTGTGAAGATTGGATTTGAGACAACAAGCGAAGATAGCAATATCTACTTGAAGTCTGAAGGAGATCAGATCCTGATCTATGAGGTATTTGTTGATGACGTTATCTTTGGTGGAGATGACAAGATGAGTCATGAGTTTTCAGATGAGATGAAGAAAGAGTTTGAGATGTCACTCATAGGGGAGATTAAGTTCTTCATTGGACTGCAGATTCAACAAATGAAGGATGGAATCTTTATTACTCAGTCCAAGTATGTCAAAGAGGTGTTGAAGACCTTTGGCATGGAAGATAGCAAACCAGTTGGTACATCGATGGTGACTAGTTGTAAACTATCCAAAGAAGATGACTCAGCATTGGTTGATGAGAAGGAATACCAATCAATGATTGGTAAGTTGCATTATGTAGTACACATCAAACCAGTTATTGCACATGCAGTTGGCATTACTGCAAGGTTCCAGAAAAGCCCAAGAGAATCCCACTTTGTTGTAGTCAAGTGGATTCTTAGGTATCTGAAGGGAACAATTGATTATGGATTGTGGTATCCATACAACAAGGATTTAAACTTGAAAGTATTCACAGATGCTGATTGGGCAGGTAATGTGGACGATCGGAAGAGCACAACCGGTGGTGCATTCTTTCTCGGTGGTAGACTGATCTCATGGATGAGTAAGAAGTAGAGTTGTATCTCTCAGTCTACAGTGGAAGCAGAGTATGTTGCAGCCTTCATGAACTGCACTCAGACAATTTGGATGAAGCATGTATTGAATGGCTTCAAAGTTCTTATATCTGAACCAGTAAGTATATTTTGTGACAATACTAGTGCAATTAACATCTCCAAGAATCCGGTTTTACATTCTAGAACCAAGCACTTTGAGCTTAAGTATCATTTCTTGAGGGAAAAGGTTCAGAACAAAGAGATTGCACTGGAACATGTTTCCAGTAAGGAGCAATTAGCAGACATATTCACCAAGCCTCTCCCAAAGGCTACATTTATGTACTTAAGAGGTGAATTAGGGGTGCTGCCCCTTCAGGAGGTAAACGAAAGGTATATGCTCCACATCATTCAAGTATTGTATAGTCAAATTTTTCTTCAGGATTGATGTGTTGAAAGATGCTACTCCTCAAGGGGAGCAGCATAATGGAATAGGGAAGCTTCTGCCTCCACTTTGGCATTGTTGTCAAAGGGGGAGAAGAAGAGAATCGGAGAAGATTCTATAGAAATTGGGGGAGAAGATGTGAAGCGGAGAGATATCTTTGTATATTTCCATCAATGGCAAAGGGGGAGATTGTTGGCATTATGTGAACCGGTATGAGGACATAATGACATTGTATGTTGTCATTGATGTCAATATGCTAAAGAGGAGCGAACTGGTATATGTGAGAACCAGTATAACACTGTGAACCGACATTTGTGCCAAAGTGAAGCAGTGTGTTTGTTTAAGGTGAACCAACATGTGGTTATGGGAACTGGCATATGGAAGCTTTGTATGACTACCGGTTGGTAATCTCAACTTCAGGGTTTCAGTTGAAGTGTCTCAAGCCTATGTGACTCAATCAGTGACATTGTGTGATGAGTTAGCATTGTAACGAAGAACAAATCATGTTGCCACGTCAGCCTTTTGCACGTGAAGGATCTTGCATGAAGGAGATTGTTCCTATCTACCTCGAGAATGTGCAGAGTCTGTAAATGGTGATAACGCGTGATGGGTTATCATCCGCCATGAAATCGGTGGAAAACAAACAATGGAGAACATCTTGAGATTGGTTCAAGACTATTGCATTTAATGCAATGTTCTTAATGGTCAGGACTGAACCATTTGAATTGATTAACCTAACAGGTTTAGGGTTTAGGGTTTATGCTACCGACCTGTCTGTTTCCTATAAGGTCGATGTTGTGTCTCTTACTGAGGTTGTTGGCAAAAGTTGTGTGTGAGTATCCAAGAGAAGAGATACATGATTCTTGCCAGACCAGAAGAGAGAAGTGATAGTTGCAGAGTGTAAGTGCAGAAGGTGAAGAGGAGCTAAAGCGGATCTGCATTGGCATTGAGTGTTGTTACCAGATCATTGTAATACTTGTTGATCTCTATCCACTTCAACAGTTGGAAAATCCCTTAACAGGGTAGCTTTAACCGGCTTACTATAAATCCTTTAACAGGGTGACTCAAAACCATTGAGTTCTTGAAATCCTCTAACAAGGTAACCTCTAATAGGGTTTAACCCTTAACCGGGTATTCTAGCCATCCCTTAGCTTGGTGATCCCTAACAGGATCGGTTCCTAACAGAACCTATTGTATCAGTCTTTAACCGGACAAGGCTCCTAACAGAGCGAACTTCTAAAGAGTTCAAAAATAGCTTGTGGGTATTCATCCCCACTGTGGTTTTTCCCAGTTGGGTTTCCACGTGAAAAATTTGTGTGTCATGTGTGGTGATATTCTTGTGATGGTTTGAGTAATTTGCGTCTGAAGGTAAATCATGTTGATCTAGCTGGTTATATATCTTTTGATAATAGATTACCTGTTCATGCACTAGGGTGAAATGGAAATGAAGCATTAGATTGTATGAGAAGATAAGTGTTAACCGGTTGATGCTTGTCTTAGTTACTCTGGGTTTTGTCAGTTGTACTATGTTTAAGACTAGTGTTACTGTTTGTCTGCCAAAGCACAGTGTCTACTGGCAAACTGGTTTAATATTGTGTTTTTGTCTGTACTGATTCACCCCCCCCCCTCTCAATACCGGTTTGGTACTATCCGTTCATCATTGAGTTATCAATGTTTTGGCAGTTAGTGGAGTTATAAGCATTTTAGTAGTTTTGGAGGGCTAATTGGGGCTCTTTCCTTGTAGCCTTGTTTTGAGCTTTTCTTCAAATCGAGTAAGAAGACAATTGAATAGATCACCAAACCAAGTTTAAATAATCCTAATAGGATGATAGACAATGCCCTAGACCTTCTAAAACTCTTTGTGAGTGATTTTGGTGTTTGGACTTAGGAAGAAAAGTTGCACTTTTTTGAGTCTTGAGAGCAAGTATGAATGAAAATAAGAACTAACATGGTAGGAAGATCTCAAGGTTGGTACGAGGCATAGAGAAGAAAAGAAATCAAAGAAAAAATACCTAAACAAGTGGCGAAACCTTCAACAATCACCTTTGAGGTAACTTGCAAGCCAAATTGATTACAAACAGACAATTTGAGACAAATTTTGAGTTTCTCCCTATCATAGTGGTATCAGAGCAAGAAGTAAGTCTTGGGTATAAGTGAGTAGTTTCAATATGGTGACCAATGCTGAGTTATCCAAGAAGTTAGAATACCAAGAAGAGGAAAATAGAGCACTAAGGGAGAGATTGGAGCAACTAGAGACAAAACTAGTTTCAGTAGAGGTCAGAACTAAAGAAGTGAGTGATAAGGTAGGAGATAGGAGCAAATTGGTAGCAATAGAAAATGAGATCCCTATAGTTTCAGTTGTGGAAAATGAGAACATAAAATTTGCAAGATATCTCAATGGCTTGAGATGGAATATACAAGAAGAGTTGAGTTTATTGTGTCCCAATACAGTGCATAAGTGTTACCAACTAGCACTTAAAGTGGAAGAGAAAAGTAGGAAGAAGCAAGAGCAAAGAAACAGAGGCATAGGTAGGGGAAGAGATGGTAGAGGCCATAGAGGCAATTTTGGTGGAAGAGGATCTTATCAAAAGGTCCCAAGGAGAGTCCAAACTTATAGAGAAAAAAAAAGATTCTAATAACAAGAGCAATTATAGAGGAAGGGCATCTAGTAACCCATGAAGAGGTAGATCTAGTGGACCAGGAAGAGGGTCCTACTGCTCCACCATGAAGTGTTAAAATTGCCAAAAGTTGGGTCATCCTGCCTATAGATGCCCTAAGAAATCTTCTTCATCTCAAGGAGGTGAAAGAAGAGTGACATATGTGCAAGAAGATGTAGCAAGCGGTAAGGCACAAGAAGTGAGTTTATCTTCAGAAGATGGGGAAAGTTTAATGATGAAAAGAGTCTTGATCAAGTAGCCAACCAAAGAGGAACCAACTCAAAGAAGATCTTTATTTATAATTAAGTGCAAGATCATGGGTAAGGTTTGCAGAGTGGTGATAGATTCAGGGTCTACAGACAATATTGTGTCAGAGGAAGCAACAAATAAACTTAAATTTGGAGAGAGTTCCACATAGTAGTCTGTATAAGGTCACTTGGCTCAACAAGGAGCAGCATGTGGTGGTGAATCAACAAGCTTGGGTTGAGTTCACAATAGGGGGTTATAAGGATAAAATCCTGTGTGATATACTCCTAATGGATGCTTGCCACCTACTTCTGGGTAGGCCATGGCAATTTGATAGAAAAGCCATTCATAATGGTGAGAAGAACTCTTATTATTTTCAAAAAGATGGATTCACAATAAAATTCAGTCCTTAAATGATGGAGGAGAAGGCAGAAAGTCCAAAAACCCAAATGCCTTGTTGGTGAGTGAAAAAGAGTTCATAAACACTCTTGAAGAGGGTGAAGGAGTGGGTTTTTCTCTCATAGTGAAACCAAATGAAGAAAAGAAAGAAAAGGTTCAAATACCTCATGAAGTGCAGCAAATACTAGACAACTTTAAAGAAATCATAAGTGATGGAGCACCAGCAACCCTACCACCTACTAGAGCCATAAGCAATCAAATTGACTTCATTCCTAGAGCTTCATTACCCAACAAAGCAACCTACAAGATGACCCTAGAGCATAATAAATAAGTGGCTAGGCAAATACAAGAGTTATTAGATCAAGGTTTGATAAGGAAGAGTATAATTCCTTGTGTTGTACCTACAGTGTTATCACCAAAGAAAGGAGGAACATGGAGGCTATGCACAAATTCAAGAGCCATTAACAGAATCACTATCAAATATAAATTCCCTATCCCAAGGATTGAAGATTTGATGGATTACTTGGGAGGTGCAAAGTGTTTCACAAAGATTGATCTCAAGAGTGGTTACCACCATATCAGGATAAAGGAAGGTGGTGAGTGGAAAACAACCTTCAAAACTAATGAAGGACTTTATGAGTGACTTGTTATGCCATTTGGTCTCACTAATGCTCCTAGTACATTCATGAGACTCATGAATGAAGTGCTTAAAGATTTTATTTGTAAATTTGTTGTTGTATACTTAGATGATATCTTGATTTTCAATAGAACTAAAGATGGACATCTAAAGCGTCTCAAATTTGTATTGCAACAATTGTATGATGAGCAACTAAAAATAAACTTGGAGAAGTGTGAATTTATGCAGTAGGAACTAGTTTATCTTGGTTTTGTAGTTTCAGGTTGAGACTTGAAAATGGACACATCAAAGGTGGAAGCCATCACCAATTGGCCAACACCAAAAACAGCAAGTGAAGTACGAAGCTTTCATGGTTTGGCACAGTTCTATAGGAAGTTTATAAGGGGATTCAGTGAGATTTGTGCGCCTATGCTAGATACTATTAAAGTTGGAGTCAAGACAAAGTTTCAGTGGACCAAAGAGGCTAATAAGGGGTTTGAACTCTTGAAACAAAAGGTAGCTACACAACCAGTACTCATTCTTCCTAGTTTTGATAAGTTGTTCACTATTGAATGTGATGCAAGTAACATAGCAGTTGGTGTTGTTTTGAGTCAAGATAATAGACCAGTAGCTTTCTTTAGTGAAAAGCTCAATGATGCAAAAAAGAAGTATTCATCCTATGATCTTGAATTGTATGCTCTTGTCCAATCTCTTCGAAAATGGAGGCACTATTTGCTGCCCAAAGAGTTTGTTGTTTACACAGATAATCAAGCTCTTAGTTTTTTGAATTCACAAGATAAGTTGAGTCATAGACATGTTAAATGGGTTGAGTACTTGCAATCATATACATTTTCCATTAAGCATAAAAAGGGACAATGTAATAAAGTAGCAGATGCTTTGAGTAGAAGGCTACTAATAGTGCAAGAAGTGCAGATTCAAAGTATTGGAGTTGATTGCTTCAAGGATTTGTATCCAAATGATGAAGATTTTGCAGCCATTTACAAGGTTTGTTAAGACTTTCAAAACCATTTTCATAGTGAATATGTTGACTTTACCTTCCAAAATGGTTTTTTGTTTAGAGGTGGATAGTTGTGTGTTCCCAAAGGCTCAATGAGGGAAAATATTATCGAAGAGAACCACAATGGGTGTTTGAGTGGTCATTTTGGTCTAAACAAGACATTGGAACTTGTGCAACGTTTCTACTATTGGCCAAGAATGCAAAGGATATCAGGAGTATGTTGAGCAGTGTATGGTTTTCCAAAAGGCAAAAGGCACATCTACCAATGCTGGTCTTTATCAACCATTACCCATTCCTACAAGGCCATGGGAATGTGTGAGTATGAATTTTGTGGTTGGTTTACCCAAAACAAAGCTTGGTTTTGATAGCATTTTTTTTGTTGTTGATAGATTCATTAAAATGGCACATTTTGTTCCTTGCAAAACTACTCATGATGCTAGTCACATTGCTCACTTGTTTTTCAAAGAGGTTATTTGAATCCATGGTTTGCCTATTAGTATTGTTTCAGATAGAGATGTCAAATTCCTTGGACATTTTTGGAAAACTCTTTGGAAAAGATTGGGTACTAACTTGTCTTTTGGTTCAGTCTATCATCCCCAAACTAATGGCCAAACAGAGGTGGTCAATAGGACACTTGGTAACCTCTTAAGGTGCTTGACAAAAGAGTATGGATAGAGCTAGGATGAGATTCTTCACCAAATAGAGTTTGCCTACAATGACAGTGTCAACAAGTCTACTGGTAAGAGTCCTTTTGAGATAGTGTATGGTATGCACCCAAGGGGTGTTATGGAGTTGAGAAACCTTGGTAATGTGCAGAAAATAAGTGGTCAAGATGATGATGTAGCTCAGTCTATGAAGGAGGTTCATGATCAAGTAAGGCAAGCTCTCCAAGATGCCTCACAGAAGGTCAAAGCTAGAGTTGATGCAACAAGGAAAGATGTACAATTTTTAGTTGGTGACTTTGTGATGGTGCACTTGAATAAGTCCAGACTTCAAAAAGGAATTCCCAGCAAACTACAAATGAGGAGGATAGGTCCTTGTAAGGTTTTGGCTAAGTATGGCTCTAATGCTTATAAGGTTGATTTGCCTAATGATATTGCATTGTCTCCTATCTTTAATATTGCAGATTTGGTTGCATACAAAGGGCAGCTTCCCAAGGAGGATGAAAGAGTTTCAGATGTTCACCAATCACTTTTAGACCTGCCTCTTCCTTCTACACCCATGCCTCAAGCTGAAAAGGTTTTGGATTCTAGGATTCTCAAAAAGAGTCGGCACCATGTCTATATGGAGCATTTGATCAAGTGGAAGGAAAAACCAAACTCTGAGGCTACCTGAATCAAACTTTCTTCAGTCTAGAATTGATCACTCATTGGTTCCCAACTGAGTCACTTGACTTCTTTGTCTTTGGGGGAGTATGGTGCAGGAGCACCTAGTGAAGCTCATGGAGCACTTCATCAAATTTTGGTTTGAAATGGCCTATGTTGGTCTCAATTGAATAATGAAATTTTTGTATGTCCAAAGGGTTTTTTTAGTTTGTTTAAGTGTCCTTTGTGTTTTAGTTTTGTTGTGTGTTGAGTTTTTGGTCTATTTTTGACCTTTTATGCTTTGTAAGCCTAGAATGGGCAAAATATGGAAAAATGGTCAAAATGCCTTATAAAGCCTTTTTAGGAATTGAAATATTTTTTTGTGTTTATATTAAACCATTTCACTTAGTGGAGTTAAGTCTATTTGGCTCACAAGTCAAAAATGCTCATTGTACTAAAAATTGTCAAAGTTGTCAAGCAACATTTTGACAATTTTTGGAAAATTTGTAAAAATAAGGCAAAAGGTGGTTATTGGTCCGTACTTGGGCATGATTATGATGTTAAGTGTCTATTTAAATCCTTTCACAACTTTGTATCAGGTTGGCATTCAAAAACAAGATCTCAATACAAAAACTAAGAATTTTGTCACTTTTCTTGCATTTGCTCCATATGCTATAGCAGTCTATACTTCCTAAGCATTTGGTTGTACCATTTTCATTTGGGAAGTTGTGCCATGTTGTGTTAAATCTTTCTCACCTAGTTTTGTGTGCTTTTGTGAAGTTTTAACATTGTATCAAAATTATTTTGTTTTAGCCTTGTTCTCGGTTGAGTCAGGGTTTGGCTTCAACAATGGAAGCAACTTGATTTTCTTTGGCTCTTTCTCCATGGCCTCTGAGAGTCAAGTTGTTGTACATATCCTTCTTGTATATACAAGTTTTTTTTTGATGGAAATGACAAAGAAAATGGTTTTTGTTGCTTACTAGGCGAGCTCCTATAGCCCGACTAGTGAATTTCAATGGTGTAAAACAAAGCTTCTTTGCAAACCCCCACCAAGTGGACCTCATTTTTGATTTCCTAAGTCGTAATGAAGTTTGGACAGATATTTTAGACCAAATGGGAGTATTTTTCAATGAATAGTTTGTTGGAAATGCATTTTGAGTAGCCAAAGTGTTGAATACAATGGTTTTTTAGCACTTTTCCTCTTGAAACTTGGTTGCACATCAAGTGTTTGTCTTTATACTTGTAGGGAAGGAATTTTTAAGGCTTAATAATTATGGTATAGACCTTCTAAAAATATTTGGTGGTCTGAAGAAGAGTTTGGAATGGTGATAAGATGTTTGAGGACTCACAACCCTTGAAAACCCTTGTTTTTAGGCACATTTATAGGACAACAATTGTACAGTCTTGTCAGACCTCCTCATAGTAAAAAATTGAAAGATCTCCATAAATGGTATCTATATATGCAAGGTTTTCATGAAGTGTTTTGGCAATTTGTGGAGTTATAAGCATTTTAGCAGTTTTGGAGGGCCAATTGGGGCTCTTTCCTTGTAGCCCTGTTTTGAGCTTTTCTTCAAATCGGGTAAGAAGACAATTGAATAGATAACCAAACCAAGTTTAAATAAGCCTAATAGGATGATAGACATTTTCCTAGACCTTCTGAAACTCTTGGTGAGTGATTTTGGTGTTTGGAGTTAGGAAGCAAAGTTGCACTTTTGTGAGTCTTGAGAGCAAGTATGAATGAAAATAAGAACAAACATGGTAGGAAGATCTCAGGGTTGGTATGAAGCATAGAGTAGAAAATAAATCAAATAAAAAGTACCTAAACAAGTGGAAAAACATTCAACAATCACCTTTGAGGGAACTTGCAAGCCAAATAGATTACAAACACACAATTTGAGACAATTTTTGAGTTTCTCCCTATCACTTTTGCTATATGACAGAGATTTGTTGTGGTATACACCTTGATTCCTTCCAATAGGTTGCTATCTTCCTTTGGTTAACTTAGATCATATTGCATGCCCTTTGATTGTTGTAGATTCAAACTTGAAACATTGGTTCAATCTTCATGTTTGTACTTTACATTATTACCTTTGTCTTGCTCATAACAGACCTACAACTTCTTCATTAGCACTCTGCCCTCTTATGATTCGGCCAAAGGACTACAAATATCCTTATACTATTCACTATCTTTTCTTTAATATCTTGGACATGAAATTTTCTCCATATGTTTGAATACCTCAAAAAGACCAAAAGACCAAAAACATTCAAAAAATGTCCTGAGGAAAAAAATTAAAAAATAGAAAATCCAAAAACATCAAAAAACATCAAAATCAATCAAAAATGGTGCAATAAACTTGCTCCTTAAAGATAAACATCAAGTCAGACACAAAACAACATTTCAGCTACCTAAACGATGACCAACTATTAAGTCAACAAACAATCAAACATATGAGCAAAACATACACATGACTGTCTTAACAAGGATACAATTTTTCCTTACAAAACAAGACACGATGACATATCTCTTTGACAAGAGGATTTTGTTTGGTGTATAGGCACTTGGTCAGATTACTACTTTTTATATATCAGGTTCCTATGCTACTCCAGGATATCCACAAGTGATTAGAGTGGCCAGGATGGTTCATGATATTTTTTTCTTTATTTTCTATCTGTGCATTGTTCCAATGAAGTTCTAGGGAAAATACTCATGGTGTCTACATGGGAAGTTCACTAAGCTACAAGATCCTATGCAAGATTACAAAGTCATGGATCACTATGCTTACTGACTACAACGTATACCTCAAAGATGCATATATGAACTATAATGGAGGGGAACCTTCCTTGTATGTGATGTTTGTTTATAGGTGGAACACTCAACCTTGGTTTCCAATACCTTGGCTAGGATTAGTACTACAATGCTCGATGAGTAAATAAAGAATTATAAATCAACCATGGATCGTCCATTTCATCTCATTTGTATATATTGCATTTTGTTGCATATCACGCATACATTTGTTCAGTCATACATTGTAAATATTTTTTTACGCATGCATATGCAAGAAATATAGTTGCTATGAGAAAGTTAAGTGTGAATTATTTCTTAAAAATTCACAATAGAGTACTTTGATACACATTACCTAACATATACCTCTAGCATCTTTATTTTTAGTAACATTAACCATTTCACTAGGTGCATGAATTACTTCGTATTTAGATCCATTCATAAAATGCATCATCATTCCTTTTTTTAGGGTGATTTAGTGACGTCATATCTCATTCATTACATTCATCATTAAATATCATCAATCAGTATCATTATATCATCATTTGCATCCATTCATTATAGGATCATTTTCATTTACATTATAGTCTCATTTGCATCCATTCATTATAGCCTCATTTGCATCCAATCATTATAGGATCATTTGCATTTACATTATAGAATCATTTGCATCGATTCATTATAGGATCATTTGCATTCATTTACATTATATCATCATGCATTCATTATATCATCATCCATTCATTATATCATCATGCATTCATTATATCATTCATTACATTCATCGCATTTATCATGTCATTAATAAATACATCATCATTACATGCATTACATACATCATCAATATCATAAAACAACACATCCCATTTCATCATTTTATCAACAATCAAAAATTTCATTTATTACATACTATTCATCACATTCATTATATATTAACATCGTCACCTCCCAATATAGCATTAATGACATAAATCGTCATATCAAATTAAATCATCCATCATTACAAATTATCAACATATGCATCCACAACATGTATAGTCATCATCAAAATACGTTATATACATCATAGCATTATATCCAAATCATATACATCAATATAAGCATCATAGCATCAAAACATAATCATCTACATAAGCTCATAACCTATATCAAAATCATCTACATTATTTATCATATCCAATCAAAACCATTTGCACATCATCATGAATCATCATCATAAATAGCATACATCATCATACCATATATAGGATCCATCATACATCATGCATATCACAAAAATCAACACCAACATACATCCTGCATAAGCAAAAAAATCATATAAACATCTCATATCATCACCACCAAAAAGGAGATCTCATCATATATCTTTCATCAAAAAAGAATGCATGTGTATTAGAGTACAATTATGTCAAAAATATCAGCTACTAAAGAGCCATCCAAGTGTCAATATGTAACAATACAAAAAAATAACAAATGCAAGTATCAGGCAGTGCTCTCACCAAATGTGGATGGGGCACCACCAACTGAAGTTGTTGGACGGGGGGGAGGACCCATGACACCCCCACTACTCTATTTTCTCAGTGAGAGCTCGGATCTAGCTCTCTACATCTGAAAAATAACTCATCGCTCACTGACTACTAGGCACTACCTGCTCATATAACCCCCACCAGTAATCAATCTCTGCATCGGCCTATCGCATCTCCCTCATAGCCTCGATCGTCGAACCCTGACCATGTACCTGCTCCAAGACTAGAATCCTCTCATGCCTATGATAGATGGTCCATGACATCATCACGTTCTCTAAGAACAACAATCACCTCAGCCCCTCGAGCGAATAACTGAACATCTCAGGCAGCTATCTCTACATATATGTCATCAAGCTTTGCCTCCAAAGTCTAGATCCAAGCCTCCGCAATGGTCAAATGGGCCTATAATTTAATCAACATCATATCCCAAATGTACCCCTATCATGTTGCTCCTGCTACCCCTACTGCCCCAGCTGCCTCCTCCTCTGCTCAACTCATCGCCTCTTCTCCTACTGTTGTTGCTACCTGTACAAATGAATCCTATAACAATCAAACTCGGTGACCTCCTCTACCTCTCCTTCCTCCTCCACCTCCTCTCCCATCGCCACCTCCACCCCCATCTCATCCTCCTCCATCTAGTCTCCTCCTACTCCTCCTCCCCTATCGAGGACCCCACTCATCCTCAAATAGGGGTACAAGCTTTCCTAGAATGGAAATGCGAGGAAACGGATGTGCCGCCAAATACTATGCATAGTCATCTATAGCCCCTACATCTGCAATATTTGTTCTACATGCACATGGCCTTGACTGCAGGCTCCAAAAATCTGCTAGGGCCTAATCATATGGTAGCACTAACCCCTACTGAAACCTCTCTTAGACCATGCAAGCATACTCCCCCGATCTCCTAGGCATACCCTGCACACACCCAAACTGTCTCATCACCCGGCCCAGCAAGTGCCTCTCAATAATGTATGATGTCCTTCCAATCAAAAATTGGGTAGATTATACATATGGCATAGCCTTGACATTGTCCTCCCAGGGCTCACAATCTAGGTAGGTTCATGATATCATTGAATCTAGGTCATCCAATGCTTGATGCCAATACTCTAGTTTGCCCAGCTGGGGCTAAGTCATCAAACCTCCATACATGTACACATAGGGCTATTCAATAGCCCTAAATCTCATACAAACTGATCTATAGACGGGCAAGTGCTCCCATGCCCAATTTTGTAGCAATGTGATCCCAACACCCAAGGAAGTACTCTCATGGTACACAACCCCATGCAAATCATTGTACAAATGAGCTAGGACACATGGACCCCAGGCATATCGGGTCCCCACCCTCGCCATCTGCTCAATCGCCTTTCCCCAACCGACAGCCAACTCATGTGATCTTCGGTCTAGACATAGTAAATCATTGATAATCCCAGCAAGCACAACAAAAAGTGTCTCATACAGCTCTGCAATGTTATCCCATGGCACTAACCCATCATTCACCTCTAGCTCAAGATATGTGAAGATACGTCGCAATGCAACCTCACCCATCAATCTATCATAAGTGACCAGCTCATCTATAATGGGAATGTGCAAAATCCTCCATATATCCTCCAATGTGGCTGACTTCTCTCTCATTAGCAGATGGAAGGAGTAGGTCTCTCTATGCCATCTCTCGGCTAGCACAGTCAGCAGTTCACAATTCGTACGAATCATGGGTAAATGCATCATGTCATATAAACTAGTTGAACACACACAACCAATCTCAAGGTTAGACAATTGGTCCCACAAACACTAAGAGGCGAGATGCCTCTCTCAGGCAAGCAGCACACCTAGGTCCTCCTACACACACAATCGAGTGACAATGTCAACCTCTCTACTCACATAATCGGCTAATACCTAGACTTCATCAAAAACTTTTTGATCAAGTATCTCAAGTCTCAACGGGTAACTCGACTCACAAACACCTAGACTGCAACAAGCATTTACATCAATTGCCTAGTCTCAATAGGTACAATGAGTCTCGTAAATGAAACAAACAACCTAAAACAACAAACTGACATCAACTGTAACAATCCAAATCTAGCAGGGGATATCACAACTCAAAACATTCAAGTCAGTGCCAAAAGCATTATTTGACCTATCACAGGCGCTAAAACACACAAAAGTGCTATTTTAACTCTCAAATGTGCTACAAAAAAATCAAAAGCATGAAATCAACCTATCAATAGTGCTACAACTACTGCACAATAGCGCTATAACAACTATGCAATAGAACCATTGTAACACAATAGCACCAAAATGGGCGACAAAAGCACTAAAACAAATTTTTAGCACCTTTCTCTAGCTTCAACTTCAACTAGCCAAAAAAGGCATAAAACGAGCTCAAATCACAAAAGTCAGAACTGGACTTATCGGGGAACCGTAGTTGGTTGGCCATTGGTACCTCCAGATCCACTCAGATAGATGATCTGCTATGGGAACCACCATGATTTCTACTTTACGCTGCTTACAAAAGGGTCTTTGTCAGAGCTCAAATTCACTATGGAGGTGTGTACAAATGAGGCCAATTTACCCCTTCTCGCCCAAATATACCCTACCCAACCCTAACCCTTCTTCTCCCCGCTCGCCGCTGTGGACCCTGGGAACTTCCAAGGCTCGCCATTTCTCCGTATTAACCCCATTTTCCTCCATTCTTTCGCAATTTGATTCAGATTCTTCTAATCAATCATCCCCCCCCCCCCCCCACATTCTTTCTTTTTTCGAGAGAGATTGCCCGATTTTTAAAAAAAAATTGGCCCATCTCTTGAGGGGGCATACCATCCACTAAACTAACATCCCTGGGGCATTTTTCTCATGCCTATTTGTTGTTCTTTAAAATGGCACGATAAACTACACCGTCTCAAAGAGGGGAAAATGTAGACACGTAAATCTATCCAATAAATTAAATACATATTTAATATTTGTTTAATACACTAATATTCTTCTATTAATTAAATTCACATTTAATAAATTCATTTCAAACCTAAGCTTCTAATCTAATTAAATAAATTTTATAAATTTATTTAAATTGCTAACTATAGTCCAACTATTAAATAAATCTATCAATTTATTTAATTCCCCCTTTCCTCTCATTTAAATAAATTAACATTTATTTAAAATCCCTAAAACAAATCGCTATTTAAATAAATCAATATTTATTTAAAAATGCTCATCCACTTGCATTCTCCTACAAATGCAAGTTGCGCCACTATTATAATTAAATAAATTATTTAATTAAAATCATATTTATCCTCAACCACTTGCTCACTAATGCTTCTTCTAGATTCTTCTAATCTCTTCCAAATTATCCTGACCCCCCTTCTAATCACTTGCACAATCCTAACCCCAAATTAACCCCCAACCCATCATCTCACCCATTTAAGACTCTTACAAAGTCTTAAAGGTTTCCCTTCTTCAACAAGTTTACCCACATGGGTCTTGTCCCATTGACAAAGGCCTAACCATGGGTAGCCCTTGCACAAGAGTTTGCCCATTGGATAATAGCTTTATCCAATAACCCAACTGTTAGGGTTTCAAGCAGATCCGAAGCAAATATGAACTAACAATTATATGCAGATTTAAATACAAAAGATAAAGAAATAAAACAGGACACAAATAACACAAAGATTTAACGTGGTTCACCCAGAATGGGTTACGTCCACCATACACAGTCGTGCAATCTTTCTTATTATCCAACAAAAAAATAGTACATCAACCTTACAATGCCTTAAGCATCCCAGTCGCTTATAACATGTGTTTTTAGGGCAAAAACAAAGTCAACTTTTTTAGGGTTTTATTACAATGTCGGTTTTCATCAAAAAAAAAACCCAAAAAAAAATTTCTCGGGGGCTCACGCCCCCAAACCCCTACCCGGGGCCTGGCCCAGCCCCGGATCTCGATGAGGATACGTGCTAAGTGTACAGTACTTTGTTGATCAGTCACCACATTTCAACAATCTCCCACTTGGAGACTGATCAGGCTCCACACCGAACAATCTCCCACTTGAAGACTGATCAGGCTCCACACCGAACAATATCCCACTTGGAGACTGAAACTACATGACACCACTGCACATGCAACATCCGCTGGATAAAACACTAGGACTCGACTGGTATAAATTCCACAATTATCAATCAAGAAGACCAACAGAAACTAATGAAGAAATCAGCTTCTCCTGTGGAACTGCCTTCGTGAACATATTGATAGGATTCTCACTTGTGTGAATCTTCTCAAGCCGTAACTGACCCTCCTCCAAAACAGTCCGGATGAAGTGGTACCTGAGATGAATGTGCTTTGTCCTTGAATGAAAAGTAGAGTTCTTCACAAGATGAATGGCACTCTGGCTATCAATATACAATGGGCTATCCTCTTGTGTTAGACCCAATTCCTCCAGAAAACATTGCAACCAAATCATCTCCTTGCTGGCTTCTGTAGCAGCAACATACTCAGCTTCAATGGTTGAAAGTGAAACAAACTTTTGCAGCCTAGAAATCCAACTGGCTATAGTTCCCCCTACAGTAAAAACATACCCTGTAGTACTCCTCCGTGAATCAATATCACCCGCCAGATCAGAGTTAACAAATCCACTCAAAGCAGCATTAGATCCTTTGAAATATAATACCTTCGTAGTAGTTCCTTTCAAATACCAAAGAATCCATTTCACAGCATTCCAATGTTCCATACCCAGATTACTCATAAACCTGCTCACAACTCCCACTGCATGTGCAATATCTGGCCTTGTGCATACCATTGCATACATCAGACTGCCAACAGTTGATGAATACAAGATGTTAGATATTTTATTAACCTCTTCCTGTGCCTTTGGGCACATCTCCTTAGTCAATTTGAAATGACTAGCCAAAGGTGTACTAACTGCTTTTGCATCTTGCATGTTAAATCTTTTCAACACCTTCTTTATATACTCACTTTGGGACAAATTCAAGGTTCTATTTTTCCTATCCCATGTAATCCTTATACCGAGAATTTGCTTAGCTGCACCCAAATCCTTCATAGTAAATGACCTGGCTAATTTTTGTTTACCCAGCAACAAGCATGTCATCAACATAAAGCAACGGGATAATATAACTGCCATTATCAAATCTCTTAAAATATACACAATGATCAGAATGACATCTATGATAACCGTGTTCAGCCATGAAACTATCAAATTTTAAATACCATTGTCGGGGTGCTTGCTTTAGGCCATACAGACTTTTCTTCAACCTGCACACCAAGTTCTCCTTACCTTTGACCTCATATCCCTGTGGTTGCAACATGCAAATTTCCTCCTCCAAATCTCCATGGAGAAAAGTTGTTTTGACATCTAATTATTCAAGATGTAAATCATCTGCAGTCACAAGACTAAGTACAGTTCTAATTGAAGTCATTTTTACAACCGGAGAAAATATTTCATCATAATCTATACCCTTTTTCTATGCAAAACCTTTTACCACAAGTCTGGCCTTATATCTTTTCTGACCTCCTTCCTCCTCCTTCAGCTGATAAACCCATTTGTTAGGCAAGGCTCTTTTTTCTGTAGGTAAAGAGACTAAGTCCCAAGTCTTAATTTTCATTAAGGAGTCCATCTCCTCTTTCATGCCTAGCTCCCACTGTTGTTTGGCATTCACCTACATTGCTTCTTCATATTCTTCTGGTTCACCAGAATCCATTAATAAAATAGAATACAAAGAAGGAGAAAATCTTTCAGGGGGTCTACTTGTCCTCGTAGAATGTCTAACACTTGCAGGAGTTTGTGGGACATTCTGTTGTTGCTGAGCATCAGGTACCTGTGGCATTTCATTTTCAGAAATCTCATCCAACACCACATATTCTTGCTTGTCTTGTTCATGCTTCTTTTCCTGCATCTATTCTTTATAGATAACCTTCTCATTGAATATAACATCTCTACTTCTAATTATTTTCTTATTTTCAAAATCCCATAACCGATAGCCATATTCATCTATCCCATATCCAATGAAGGTACATTTCTGAGATTTAGCATCAAGCTTGGTTCTGTTTTCTTTATCAACATGGACAAAAGCTTCGCAACCAAAATTTTTTAGAAAAGAATAATTTACCTTTTTACCAGTCCATGCCTCCTCTAGAATACCACCATCCAAAGGGGGCTTGAAGGTCCTCTATTTATCAAATAGACAGCAGTATGTACAGCATCTGCCCAAAAATGTAAGGGCAATCCAACATGCAATCTCATGCTCCACGCGTGTTCCATGATAGTCCTATTCATTCTCTCTGACACACCATTTTCCTGTGGAGTTTCTGGAACTATCTTCTGCTTTCAAATCCCATTTAAGGAGTAGTAATCTTCAAATGCTTTGCTGCAATACTCACCTCCATTATCCGATCTGAGACACTTCAACTTTTTTCTTGTCTCATTCTCAACCAAAGCTTTCCATTTCTTAAAAGTTTCAAAAACATCTGATTTTTGTTTTAGGAAATATACCCATGTTTTTCTGGTTGAGTCATCAATAAAAATAACATAATAACAAGAGCCACCAAGAGATGATACCTGAGCCGATCCCCATACATCTGAATGCACAAGCTCTAACTTCTCACTCTTCTTCTCTTTCCCAACCTAAAGAAATCTGACTCTTTTCTGTTTACCATAAACACAGTTTTCACAAAACTCTAAATCAATCTTCTTTAGTCCTAGCAATAGATTTTTGGAGTGAAGGGTTTTCATCCCTTTCTCACTCATGTGCCCAAGCCTATGGTGCCACATTATCGAGTCTATTCTTGCAACATTTATTGTTGTTGTCCCTGCAATAACTTTATCTGTAGCAGCTAGGGTAGAGTAAGTGTTACCTGTACACAGATATAATGTGCCTACTTTCACACCTTTAGCTATTACTAATGATCCTTTAGCGACCTTCCACATACTATCTGAGAGGGTAACTATGCAACCTTCACTACCTAGTTGCCCTACAGAAATTAAATTTCTTCTTAAATTAGGAATATGTCTTACCTCCTGCAGAAACCAGTCATTTCCATTCTACAACTTGATCTTTATCTTTCCTTTTCCAACAATTTGATAGGGCTCATCATCACCCAAATATACCTGTCCAAAATCACCTTGAATATAATCTAGAAAATATTTTCTATGGGGTGTAGCATGAAATGAAGCCCTAGAATCTATTACCCAGGAATCATTAACATTATCCAAACATAAGATTAAAGCATCTTGTAAAGTATTACTTGCAATATTAGCTTCCTTACTGTCATTTTCATTTTTGTCTCCTTCTTTGTTTTTCTGAGACCAACAGTCTTTCTTTAGATGACCAAGTTTTCCACAATACCAGCAATATTTCTTTCCTCTAGATTGAGAGCGTCCTTTCTTTGACTTCCCTCGTGACTTCTCATTCCCAGGGCCTTTTCCTCTTTCCTTTGATCTTCCTCTGTTCTCCACATTCAAAACACTACCCGATGATGTTGGAGTCTCACTTGTGCTTTTCCTTCGCATTTCCTCTCTTAGGATAACACCAACAATATCATCAAATACCAAAGTATTTTTACCAGAGACAGAGTTACATACAACCATAACCAAGCTATTCCAGCTTTCTGGCAAAGAACATAAAATCAAGAGAGCCCTAACCTCTTTTGCAAAAGTAATTTTTACCGAAGACAATTGACTGGTAATTGTATTAAATTCATTTAAGTGCTCTGCTACAGATCCTCCCTCACTCATTTTCAAATTAAACAGATGCTTCATAAGAAATACCTTATTCGAAGCCGAGGGTTTCTCATACAACTTAGCCAATGTCGCCATCAAATCTACAATCATTTTTGCTTCTGTTATATTGAATGCTACAGATGGTGCAAGGCACAATCGAATGGATCCCAGTGCCTTTCTATCTAAAATTTCTCACTCTTCATCTGACATTGTGGTCGCTTTCTTTGCCTTTCCTTCCAATGGCCGCCACAAATCCTTTTGATACAGGTAATCCTCCATCTTCATTTTCCATAACTGATAATTCTGGCTGTTAAACTTTTCGACCTTGAATTTGGAATCTTTTATTTCTCCCACTCAAATATGAAAGTCCTGCCAATTTACAGAAAACCTCGCTCTGATACCAATTGTTAGGGTTTCAAGCAAATCCAAAGCAAATATGAACTAACAATTATATGCAGATTTAAATACAAAAGATAAAGAAATAAAACAGGACACAGATAACACAGAGATTTAACGTGGTTCACCCAGAATGGGTTACATCCACCATACACAGCCATCCAATCTTTCTTATTATCCAGCAAAAAAATAGTACATCAACCATACAATGCCTTAAGCATCCCAGATGCTTATAACATGCATTTTTAGGGCAAAAACAAAGTTGGCCTTTTTAGGGTTTTATTATAATGTCGGTTTTCATCCAGACCCCAGCGAGGATACGTGCTGAGTGTACAGTACTTTGCTAATTAGTCACCACATTTCAACACCAACCACATAAGGTTACCCTCATGTCCCCTCAAACATTTAATGCTTCTTCCCTCTCCTCTCAAGCCCTCTCATGATGCCACTTGTCACCATTGCATTGGTGGAAGTTGCGAACATGTATTGAGGATCAAGCCCTCCTCATGCAATCCTAGCCTTTGCTAAGCCAAATCAATCCTATCCATCCAATCAACCATTTTGCCTATAAAAGGAACCCTCATCCTCGAGAAAAGGAGGAAGCATCTTGAGCACTGTTATTATAGTTGCATAGGAATTTCTACTAAGCTTTCTCATAGAAATTCTATCTTGTGAATTTGTATAGCAATAGAAGTTATTTTCAACCACATTCAATCCTTCATTTGACATCCATGGTTACATGCTAAAAACTAAGGGCTACACTCAATCAATCTTTTGAATCTTGGAGAGGAGAATAACAAGAGAGAGACAATAAAATCACAATGGGAGCATCTTAGGGAGTCTCTTTTCTTTTCTTTTCATTTGTGTTGCTTCCATTTGCATGCTTTTTATTCTCTTTTGATATGTATTTGAAAGTTTAGAGTTCATTTGGTTGAGACTAACTTATTGACATTTGAGCTTTGGTTTTCCTTGTCCCCTTTTGTGTGCATCAATAAGCATTATGGATGAACCATGACCTATTTTCAAGATGTGTATATTCAAATCCATGAAAGAAGACCCTATTGGCATCTTCTCTCTTGTTCTCGCCAATGTCATTCCTAAGGAGGATATTCATTGTTACATTCATGTTCCTTTTGATGAATATGATCATAGAAAGATAAGTAATTTCAAGAGAACCCACCTAGTTGATGAATTGTAGATGCTCAAATATGAATTTGCCAGTCTAGGGCATATGACATTAGATACATGGAATGGATTTCCTATGTTCCATGAAGAAGAAGTGGTAAGGGATGCACTAAGCATAATTCATGAGGATTTCATATGGCTAGATCAGCCATGCTGGATTACTAAGGATTCCCTAATTAATGTGATAGGTATATGGTCCACTGAAGAGGTTCTTGTTCTAAAATTGGTAAAGAATGAAGTTGTCACAAGATTGACTAGAGTAATATCTGACAAAAGAGCTCTTTGGATTTGACAGCATTATCAATCTTGATGTGAGGTATGTAGCTATGGGCATTTCATACAAAGTTTACTTTAGAAATAGGACTTGGGATCATCCTCCTCCATAATTGTATACATTTCTCATCAAATGGTGAAGGAAAATAAAGACTACAATTTGTGTGAACTTTTAAGACTTCAATTGCTGGAAAATCTTCAAAAAACAAAGGAATAAATGTACCTTCCACTACAAATCTCTTATTGTTTGCCTAATATTTTATTTCCTAACTACATTGCCCAGTAAGAATAATACTTCATGGAGAAAAGATGTAACTATTGGTGCTTAGATAAAAGACTATTTAGATAATACGAAGGACAGTAATGCAACCTATTGTAATTTTTTCAAGGATCTCGGGAAGGAGATGATCATTAAAAATAGAGTTCCACCAAAGATTGTAGAATTGTACAAAAAGTAAGATTACCTTTATGGTCAATAAGGAAAATTGTGTCATGGAAGCAATAGTGCCTCAGACTTCATGGATTTCCAAGCTTCCCTATGAAGTCTTTGAACATGAATGCATGGCACTTGTATAAATTCTTCTCAAGTTGCCCAATGATCCAAGTGAAGGAAGGTTTGGGACTTTTGATGTAAGCATTGGAGTGACAAAAATAGAATGTGATTTGAATATATGCACGAAAGGACATCATTCAATTGTCAAGAGAACTAGAAGGTTATCTACTACATCCACAGAGGCTTCCTAGTCTTGCAAGTTGATAAAATTTGAATGAGTGCCTTCTGTCAAGAAGAATAGGACAGAAATTGTTATTATCGAAAGTGAAGAATATGAACTGGAGAAAGATGATGAACAAAGAGAAGTTTTGGGAGAAGAGAAGATGTCTTCCCCTACATCTTTTGGGGGAGATCCTCTTAAGGTACATAATGTATTGAATATTATGGTGTCCTAATGGACTTAGAGCTACAAGTGATTTGCATCTTGCAGTACCAACTTATGATCAAGAGATCATTAAACATACATCTATTGCTTATTTGATCTAGAACAAATTGATTCCTAATGATGTTGTCGATCAACTTCTAGAAGTATTAGTAGAAATTCTTGCTAAGCATATGGCTTCAAAAGATATTGGATGTGGAGATACAAAGAAGGGTAAGGAAAGAGAACTTACTACAAAAGAGAAGCCAATGAGGGATCTCCATATTAAGATGACTGGGAAATGTGCAAAGGCACATCATAGACTGAAATTCTACTTGAAGAACCTCAGTGCATGTATTGAAGATGTTGTTTGGTTATATCGTTACTATTTAAGATGGCATGATGCCACCAAGAAATTCAAGGAATAAATTTACTCAATTGAAACACAGATTATTGACTCAGCCAATTCATTTGATGTATACAAGGATGGTGATGGTACTATTAGATCCAAGTTATGTCATATTCATTCACAGCTATCCATATTGCAAGAACATAGCGATAAATAGTTTTGTTCTGTTAAAGATGCATTTGAGTTAGAAATGTCTTCTCTTATCAAATCTTTGGAGGTTATTGAAAGGGTAGAGTGAAAAGTAAAGAATCCAAACACCTTTGATACTACAATAGAATTGAATCTTCAGTGTGAGTGTCAAAACCAAATCCTCTCATCTATAATATGTTCATGGGATTCATCTCTTGTAGATCTTAGGGGATAATATAGGAGCATTTGGCGTGTCAAAAATTCTTAAGACATTCTGACATTTTTTGGGATGGACAATTTTTAGTAAGTAATACAGCAAATGAATGAAGATATATCGGCTAAACATGTTAATTTTTTTTTTTTGGGGGGGGGGGGGGTGATTTCAATGTTGAGGGACTATTGTTGATAGGGGATCTTGTAGTTATGTACAGACAATAAAGAAATAAGGGTTACCCTTTGTCTTTGATGTCAAAAAGGGAGAAGTATTTTGAGAATATAAGTATTTTTGTACCTACACACGTGTTGCCATCAATGAAAAAGGGGGAGATTGTTGCAAATATAAGTTTATGTTGTCATTGATGTCAAACTTGTTGGTTCAAATGTGGACTGGTTAGTTCCAAAACTATGGTGATAAGTCTTGCAATCTAATAATTTCATCTTGTTGGTCAGACCGCAAGACTTATCACCATAGTGCAATGACTGTTGTTTGAAGCTAAAGACATGTTGTTATATGGAACTCACTTTTCACACACCTTCATCCTCTATTATTCTCAATACAATGATCATGTCCTTTATACAATATAGTGTAGTGACTCTTGTTTGAAGCTAAAGACATGTTATATGGAACTCACTTGAAGGCATTCTAAATACCATAGCATATTAATTTGTGATGTTTTGGGAATATTGTTGGTGATCTTCTTAGTCTAGAGTCATGTCTC